>NW_009197994.1:240-62922 GCF_000690835.1 Fulmarus glacialis
AAAGGGTAGGCTTTTCCAACAGTGCACGGTGAAGTTAAGGCAGAAATGAAGAGGAGTTCCTAAAGACGTGGTGTTGCAGTGCTAGAGAATTGCAAACAGCCAGCAGATCAGTCGCCTGCAACTGGGAAAAGTTCATTCTGAAAGGAAAGCCAAGGGACTAAGACGGATCTGATATAGGTGGCACTGTTTAAATTAAAAGGCAGTGTCTTATTTTTTTCATCTCTTTCGATGAGTGTGAGGGTGTTTTCAAGGTTGACTGTAAGAATAATTAGGAACAAGTAATGCTTAACAAAATGAAAGTTTCAAGTGGCATTGTGTAATTAATCTTTCAAGACATTTGTGTACTACAGTTTAAAGCAAGGCTTTCAAAATTAACATCGACGAGTCTGTTAACCAGCAGGAACTAAACTGTGAGCTGTAACCACCCTTCACTTGTTACAGTTCCACTTAAGAGTGATTAAGCGTAAAATCTTTTTGTTTACAATCTATATGAGGGGAAAAAAAAAGTGAAATCGATGTTATCTTTCTTTTAATTTTAAAGTGTCAGCAACATTTTTCCTTAATAGCTTTAGACATGTCAAAGACCAAAGAGAGTCACGTCAGTCTGCCTGGGGCAGAATTCACATCCTACTCCAGGGAACTTTGCCGAAGCTTTGAACAAGGAAGATGGTGTATTCAAATATGTATTGCATGTTTTGAGACCATACAGTATACAAATGAAATGCTCCAGGATTATTCACATTTTGTGTGTATTTTCTTGCAGAGCTGTATACTCCCTAAAAGGTGATGATGTTGCGTTAGCTGGCTGCTGGCATGTACAGTAAAAGGTTTAGTAGTTAGTTCAAGATGAAATTAGTGGGAGTCTTGCTACATCTGTGTCAAGTTACCATCCATTTATGGTTTAGATAAATTACATGTCTATTTTGCTCTTCTGGAATGAATTGTGAATAAGATCATTGTCTCCCTATGTTATAGGAAATGAAAGTAGCTGTGGACTGGACTGTATTGAATTGGTAGCTAGAGTGCATAGCTGGTCATGTCACACAGTGTCTACAATGGAATAATGCCAGTCCATACAAAAATTAGTAGTTCTGTAAGACTCCATAGAAGGGCACTTTCCAATTTTTCTACTTTTTTTGTGGGGGGAAAAAAAAGCATTAAGAGGGACTGCTGTTGTGAGACTACATCCAACTGTAATGGATGTACTCCTGCCGTAGGTGTTCTAATAGTCCCCAAATATATTGGGTAAAATATTGTTTTGGTTCTGTGTTTGACAATCTACAATGATTTGTTCAGAGCTGCTAGCTGGGGTGTTACCAGCGGGGGACAGAACAGGGCTTTTTCATTTAAATTGAAACAAAATAGAGAAGAAAACCCACTATGAACAGTGTTCAGCAATTTTAATGTATCCAGGGTTAAAGACTGAAGTAATCCACTTGTGTTCTGAGATCTTTGTTATGGACTGTTTTGCTTACTTAAACTCTTGGTGTGTGTTAGTACATTGCTGTGCTGATATCCATTCTTTGTGCTATTATGAATATTAAATGACAGAACACATCCTTTTAATACTATTTAAAAAAGGAACACAAGTCCAAAGGGGTCTCTTGGGCCATCAAGTCAGCGCTGTTGTAGCAGGGGACCGTATCATCCCTTGATAAGCTATAAACTAGCCCAGAACTGTTTGCTAATTTTTCTGTTGAATTATTCGTGTGCTGTTTGGATTCAGTTACAGATGTTAATTAACACTAATAATCAAGGAAATGAGCCTTCAAATAAATATAAACATAGTGGGTGTAAACAGGTGAATAATACCTGCAACTAAGTTTTGGAGGTTTTTTTAATGCCTGGGAAGTATTTACCAGTTGCTCTGGCTCCTTTTCGTAATTGTCTGCCAATTGGGATGTCACATTATAGAAATATAAGGGATGAATTTTGCTATGGAAGAAGCCTTTTGGTTGGCAACTTGTTAGCTGACCCCCATCCCTGACAACTTATGTGAAGAGGGCTGTTACGCACGTCACAGCGTCAGGCTGTGAGCAGTCAGATTTCTGAATTTTGGCTTTTTGTCTATGCAAGGTCTCATGTAAATAACTGATTTCCTCACTCCTTTATAGCACTCAGCTAAAGTTTGTGCTTTGTAATATAGATCTTCAAAAGTCCTCTCCCAGAGAAGCAGATCTGACTCATGATGCCTGCATTAGTGGAGTGTTTTGGTAGTGTGCTGCTTCTGTGGTCGTTCTTGTTTGAGTTTGATAAACCTTTCTTTATTGTCAACTGAGATGATGTGATGTAAAGAAAATTGTTTTGTTCTTCAGCAGTAGAGAATGTAAGTGGAGGAGACAGGTTTGCTCTTTTTTATGTATTTGTTTATTTATTTTGGTGGAGAATTGTATATTTTTTTATAGCAATTGTATAATTATCTAGCCTTTTTCTGTGGGGGAAAATCTTTGTAACTACTCCTTTCTGCCTTGTTGTTTGCACTTATTTATGCTCTGGTCTGTTGTTGGTTATCTGTGTTCTTGAAATCTTCCTTGACTTGTGCTTTTTACAAGAGTGAGGATGAGGAAACAGACTGTAAACTAGCACCGCGGAGTACTGGCTTGTAAGTGTTACCGCAATGCAAATAAACATTAACAAATAGAAATTGGCCAAATTAAATAGCTCTCTTAGACTAACGCAGAATCTCAGATTCTTTAAGAAAGGCACTAAAGGCAATGTGACTGGCCTAGGCAGCACAAACTTGTCATGTTATTTTTCCCTGAGTATCTCAAAAATTGTGTCTTGGATTCTCCACCTATTAAATGAGCAAAAACTTCAGCTGAGTTCAAAGAGACATCAAAAGCGATGATTGCTGTAACACACAGAAAATGTATCAATACGATGAAAACCAACACAGATTCCTTCTGAATTAATAAATAATTGTTTGTGACTGTCTCCTAGTCTGATAACTTTAACTGTGCTTGCTCAAAACAAACCAACAAACAAAAAACAGTAGTGCAACCACTTCTACAGGTTTGCATTGGTAGATTATGCAGCAGGCTTGCATGTCTCTCATCAGTAGCTGCAAACTCTTCTGTAGAAACAGCAATATTCTTCTGCATCTCTGGTATGTCATACTGTTATCCTCAGCATTTCCATTTCACCACTCTGTGAGTATATACGCATGCTATGTGTGTTTGTATGTGCATATAACTATTCTCATGTCTTAAAAGGACTTCTGTTCAAAGTCAATTTTCTAAATGAGTATTAAGGGCGTTGTGGATTTATGAATTATATACGTTGAACCAGTAACTGTTCCCAAACCTCAGCATTCTGTTGTCTGAGATTTCAATAGGGATCTTTGGGTCATTAAGTTGAAGGACAATAATTCTATTGTTTGATAATCTGGTTATTTTGTGTGTCTGGCTTCATCAAAGAGATTCTTTTATTTCGGAGCCCAGTGTTTTCTGTGCTTGTCTTCAACACTTGTTAAGTTTGACTTTACAATATCTCAGAAAAATAAATCAGCTTCAAACTCCTAATTCGATACAACTACCCATAAAGAACTGGACTTCTTTTGTAATCAGATACTTGTGCTATGTAACATTGCACTGAAGGGAGACTTAACTGATTGCAGCAGTCTGTTGAAGTGCCATTTACCTGGGCCCATTGGCATCCAGCCCACAGGAGTGGTTTGATGAGCTACTGCTTTTAAAACTGAAACATTAGTTGTTCCTTTACAATGGTTTATCTTGCTGCATTAAGTTTGGCTTGACTACATTACAGAACTCCATTTTGGGAAGAAACAGAAGCTGATACTGGGAAAGGATTTACATTTGCCCCCAGGTTTCACTGGCAGGTTCACAGCAATGTCTGTGGAGCAGAAGGAAGACTATTTTCCCAAGTTTAAGAAAATTAGTTTTTCTTGCCACTGAGTACAGACTCTATACTTTCTTTCACTTACCTCTTTCACATTTCCATCCCGATAAATCATACTGGTGGCCATTCCAAATACCATTCTTTTTTTCTGTATTTAATATACACTAACCTGGAAGACATTTGCATTCATTGGCGTTTCTTCATGACTATTCATTTGTGGCTCTTCTTCACATACCGTTGCTGGGAATAGACTTGTGAAATATTTTGGGGATTCCGTTAGAGATTTTTCTCCCAGTATAAGTAGATAATATCTTACTGAACAAAAGCGAATTATCATTGCCAAATAGGAGGGGAAGGAGCTGGTCAAAATAAGGCGTGTTGTGTTTCATTACTTGTGGCTTGCTTTTGCTTGTTGCTAACTTGTTGAATAAAATGAGACAGGAATGTAATGGAGCAGCATTCATTTTGGATACATGGTTAAAAGTCTGACCAAATTTATTAAGAGCCTTTCTTGCTTCCTCTTCTGCCCACTATGGAGGAAACATTTTGGTTTAGCCATTAAATGTTCTGTATGCTTCAAGGCAAAGGGAACTTTAACTTCAAGCTGTAATTGATAAAGATTTTTATATAATTGCATTTGTTTTATTAAATAGTAAAGATGTCCCTGACTTCACTGGCAACACAGATGAACCCCTAGATTTTGGCAGTGAAAGTTTCAGGATTTTCATTAAAGTTGTCAAAGAAAATATTGTAGCTATCAAAATATTAGCACAGAAAAATATGGAAAGGCTGGTTAAGGGCAGAGGCAAATTCTCACATACCATCTTTATATAGTTAGTAACAAATATGTATGTATTATATATATATTTAAACAGCATAAATGTATTTGTATATGTAAATTATGTAAATAGGTAAAGTAAAACTTTGCAGTCTCCAAAAAAACACTATACCTTAACTCTTTCAGACTGTCACCATATGGGTTGCTTGTTTCTGTTACTGAAATGCCACCCACACCTATCTGCTTAGAAGCCCAGCGCTGACGAGTCTTCTGCTTTGTTGTCTGCTAAGGACCAGACAACATCATTTCTGACCCTTCTTAGCAAGTGTAGAGACTTCTGCCTCTGTTTAAGCAACACTAGGACCATCCATAATTTTCAAGTGCGACTTTACCTACTGCTAGTTACGAGTTTGACTAAAACCAGTATTTTCTTATTTTCTTGGCTTGTTGTAAAGCTCCCTGAATTCTTGCTTGCTTTTTTTTCCGCAGGATGTCTCATGTAAGTGAAATGTGGTGCTATCACTGGAAATGGAAGCTGCAGCACTGTCTCTGCTTGTTTACCACATATATTATATGCATGCAGCAAGCAGGTAAGTCAGCAAATTATCTTCTCGCTTAAATAAATGGTCTAGGAGACAAAGGATTATGCTTACGTATGACTGAATTATATACAAGATAACATTTTGATGTTTGGGTCGTATTTTCTGCTACTGCTGAATTTTATTTTTGTTGTTTTTTATCATTTTGCTGTTATTAATTGTTATTATTTTTTTGTTTGACTTTGTTCTTTGAATTCTTTCATTTTGCCTTTCCTTTGCTTTTACCGTGTTAATACCTACCTCTTTTTTGAATTTCTTTTGGTTGTTGGAATACTGCGAGTAATCACATAGTTCTTCCATTTTCCACAGTACTGCTTGTGCCTGTAGATTATGTATTCAGTAACGCTTCACTCTAGTTCAAAGCTGTAAAATAACTGTAGTGTGCTTATTATTTTTAAATGCTTTTATGACTCAAATAATAGAAACATTCCTCAGCTATATGTATGTAAGATAATCATACACTGTAAAGAACAATCAGTTTAAACTTAACATCATCTTGGTCTGTAGTGACACTTGAGTACAGAGTAATGTAACACATTCTGACTGTTTTCTTTGAACATATGAATGAGAGATTTCATTTACTAAATGTCTTTTCCTAACCACTAGAGTGCAAAATATTTTAGGAGCTCCAGCTGCTTCACTGGAAAAAAAACTCTGGAGTTTATTCTGGAGCATATGAAAATTTTGGAGCAGCTTGTAGTGCTCAGCTAATTCCATATCAGATGGGTAGTTTTGCTGTTACAGACTTGCCATTGGAAGAAGGATGGTTTATATGTAGAAAGTGTTTCCAGCTTCTTTGATATTGTTTTTTCTCTAAATAAAAAGTGCAGTGTTTTTTGTTTTGTTTTTTTAAACCTGCACTTTTTATTTAGAGAAAAAGCAGTGCAGTAGCTGTGCAGTAGTGGTTTCCAGCTTCATGTCACTTTAATAGGTGTCTTCCACTTCCATTAAATTGTGTAGCCAGAAATGTGCTTAGGACCTGACTCTCACCCATGGCTCCATCGGCTGATGGCCTTTGTGTGCCTGTTTTCCTGGGCCATATATGATCCTGGGCCATGCAGCTGCCATCCTCAGCATAAACAGCTCTAATCTACGGCTGCTATGGGCTGTTATCTGGTGACTAGAACATTAAGACCCAAAGACCATTAGTCTTTGCTAATTCCTCTTGATAAAAGTTTAGTTATTGAAAGTGCAGGTGACACAGCAAGACTAAGTCCCATGAGCCAGAAAGTCCTAGCCAGTATGCTGTGAGGACAGAGAAAGCCAACTACAAGCTCATCTGTGCCTTCAGCTAATCGCAGCATACCATTGCTACCTCTGCTGGTACTGAAGAAGTAGATGGGTCAAAAGGCCTATGCCAAACGCCAAGATACACTCCTACAAAATCATATATGCCCGTGGCTAACTGCTTCAGCAATTAAGTGGTTGGTGCCATTGAACTGGTAAAAGCAGCCAAAGTGTTCTAGCTAATTCGGTCTCCTCTATTATAGTTACTGTCTGTGCGCCTTTCTCAGGCGCTGGTTTGGCATGTAGGAGACTCAGAACCAGGTCTCTGATGGAAATCAGAGCAGAGACCTGCACCTGAGTCTTTTACATCTCAAGTGCGTGCCCCTGGGGGCCTTTTCTTTCTTGCTTCGACTGGAAAAGATTTCAAATCTTCAAAACTTTCAATAAATGGAAAAGACATTTCCCCATCTGCCTGAATGATGAGTAGATAAATAAGGTACACTGGAAACACCCAGGATCAATAGACAAATGTTTGCTGTTCAACAGTGAAAGAGATCATAGATACTCCGCTGTTAATACTCGACTGAAATGAAAATGAGACATTTACCTTTACAGCAACCTGTCATTTGGCAGTACTTGCCTGTAGACCCTCAGGGTTCATGTTTCTTTTTATGTTGATGTAAAAGCATAGGTTATGCTGCAAAATGGAGTCTTTTCATCTGTTCTTCTTAATAGAGCAAGGCAGATGCGGTGGGAAACACTGCTGCTCCTGTATTTTTTATTTTGTGTTCTTAAAAGGTATTGGTCACTTTGGCTGTGGATTCATATGGTATCCATAATCTCCCTGGCAGCTTAAGCTTTACTGAACTTAGAGTAGAAATATCAAAAAACCTGACATTCATCCAGCTTCACTAGTGAGCTGTAAGCTTAGAAAGCTATTGGGGCTTATTAAGCTTTGCCTAGAGGAGGTTACATACAAACGAGGGATTGAGGTCATCGGGTACAGGTTTTATGGCTTATTTAAGGGGCTATTCATAAGGATAAAAATTTCAGTCATACTGTGACATGGAAAAAATGCAAAAGTAATAATTTTATAGTTTAATTTGAGAAGAACTGCAGGACTTGGCCTGCTTTCAGAAACAAAGCTTAGGAGAAGGATTACACAGCAGAAAACTTAGAACAGGAGCGGGATGGTCTGTGAAAAGAATGTTTAGCCACAAATTGATCAGTAAGGTACTGCCAAGCAGGTGCAGTGGTGGAGTGTAATCCCAAAATATAGGTCTGGTACCTCAGAGGAATCAATGGATGGACTCTGACACTGAAACCAGAAAGAAACCATAAAAATAAAAAATAAATTATAAAAATACAACATCTCAGCAGCTGTAACTGTTTTGGTGTACTGGCTTCAGGTCAGGTGTTGTAACATGGGGCGAAGTTACAGAGCAGCGCAGTAAGCAACTTGACGGGTTTCCATTCCTGCCTGGGGTGGACATCCCTGATGGCCTTGAGTGAGTCATTTAGCTGTGCCTCAGTTTCCCTGCCTGTAACGAGTGTATGTCTTGCCTCCTATGTAAACAGCTCGCCTATCATCTTCCAGTGAAAGGACTGTGTAGAAGCTGAGGTGTTAGAATGGTGGTGTTTTAAACAGAATTAGTTAAATCCGCTTTTATTTGAGATTCAGACATTCCTAACTTTTCCTTTGTATGTACATTTAGCTGGTTTCAGAGAGCCCAAAAGAGAACAAAAAGAGTGAACAGAGTTCTGGAAAACATAACTAATGAGGGCAGACAGAAGGAACTAAGATTTTTTGGTCTAGAGTAGGCAGAAGGGAGAATGCATAAGAACGGAGAATATTTAAAGGGATATCTGCAGTGGGAAGGGACAGACTGATCTTTCTGGGCAGTTGAAAGGGCAAAAAGAATGGATTTAAATTACAGCAAGATAAATGAGGGGAGGACATCTCATCAAAATGTATTGATAGCAGTGGAATAGATTGCCAAGGAAGCTGGGAATCTCAGTCCTTGGGAATGTATAGTAGTATCTGCCAGAAATGGTTTAAATCTATAGTCCTCTCTCCTTGGGGCTGAGAAATACATTAGATGATTTCCACACTCCCCTAATTTCTAGAATGCTTCTTTAATCTTTGCCCTCTAGAATCTATTTTGGTTCAAAATCTGGGAAATGAGGAGATCCATTGGAAATTGCACTTTTCAGAATATGACAGTGCTTTTGCTGTACCTACAAAATTGTGTTGGTGTTTGTCCTGTTGCAATGGCCTCATTTTTATCTGACATAAGGAAGCAGCAGTTCAGTATGGAAAGTAAAAATTGGTTGTTTCAGGTGTGTGTAACCTCACAAAAAGTGTTTAGTTTAGTATCCCCTTGCTTTTTAGCTTTTCTGCTCTCATAGCAAAATGTCTAATGTTTCAATATTGTACCAGCTCTTGGTTTTGACTGTGCTCTCTATGGTAACCCAGGAGGAGAACTGGAGTTTTTTCAGTGACCTTAAAAGCAGATTCCAGTTTGCATAATTGCGTTCCAATCCAGTTTTCAAGTGTCTTGTCAGTACTGGACTTCCAGGGTTTTGAACACTTACACATTTTGAGGAGATTGCAAGATCCTTGTAAGAGTTTTTACCTTCTTCTGTCATCAACAGATACATAGTTATGTAAGAGTCAATAGCCGTTTTAAATTTTGACTACCATTCAGCCATGTTTAGTTTTATTCAGGATGTGGAAAATATTTATTTTAATAAAGCCGTGAGTACATCTACAATTCTTATTACACTATTTCTGCATTACGCCCCATACTGCTGTTATCGCAGAATTACTATGACTGTAGCTAATGCCAGAGCGAGCATTTGTCCTTTTGTTCATCCATCAGTAAAGAGCGCTGGTGTCTGTAGTCACGTTTCCATGTCCTCAGAGGGCTTTAATCAATCCCCAGGAGCTCACCGAAGAGTAAGTTTCAATTCTATTACAGTCCCTGAAATTTTAATTTCATTTTTTTTAGTGGTGATTCAAAGCAAAAATTTGTGCTGTTTTTAATTCATCGAGAGAAAGAGAGGTGAGAAAAAAGAATAAGACTGAAAGCAGGTCCTTCACCCACACGGCTGATAACAGTCTCCGATATAGGATCATCGCTGTCTGTCATGCCCTTTAACTGGGCCTGTGTAGACAAAGGAGGGATTAAAGTCCTCCCTTGCTCATGGGAGAGTTTCAGAGTGACCCTGTGGGCTCGGGACCCTAATAAGAGATGGGAAGGGAGTATGGTGGGAAGTATTGCTAACGCCGCCTGCACTAGCAGCAAGAGTTAGCCACGTTGCTGTCTGTGAAAATGGATTTATCTTGAACGGCCCAAGTCAGGAAGTATGTTTTTTCACCACAGATCAGAAACTGCCTACCCCAGCCAAGGGCCAAAGATCCTATTGCCGAGCAAATGATGAAATGGTTGTCAGCACATTCCCTTATCTTCCTCTCTCTTACCACGTGCACAGCAAGAATCAAAACGCCGAGACGTTAACCCAGTCAGCCAGCACCATCCTCCCGTATGGTGGGGAGGTGTGGGATGATTTTATAACGTTATTACTGGCGCTTTGTGAAACTTCTCCCATGGCGTCCCCGGGGTGTGAACGGGTGTGCATATATTGCTGAGCAGGGTGAATGTGACTGAGAGTGCTGTCCCTGACTCAGGCATGGAATTTCATGTTTCTGAAAGTTATGGAAAAACTCAGAAAACCTAAAAAGTTTTTAAAAAGTACTCCGTCTGGCAGTCTCTTTCCTTACACAGGCATACGTGCATCATGTGCAATTAAGAGACTAGTCAGAAAGAATCTGGATATTTAATGAATAGCTCCAAAGTATTTTTATTCTTTCCCCTTTATCTGTCAGTCTTCTTTTATATTTTAATGTAGCGTAAGCAAACCAAATCAAAAGCAATCCTTTATGTTCTGTTTAATATCTAAATTGCTGCTGGCTTGAGGCATGTGTTTAGAATTTCTGTTCACACAAATCTTGCAGAGAAAAAGTTACTAGTTGGCTTTCTTGTATTTCCCTTAGTTGACAGTTCGGTAATGTAAAAGTAAATCACTGTTGGAATGAATTTCACATGAAGCTGCCTTTCATTACCTCTGTTTACTTTTTTAGCTATAATTTTCGATGGTGCTGATAATTCTCTTCCCTAAGTGTTTGGACCTCATTGCATTAACCGTAACAATATTGCCTTAAAAGCACAGTGATTTTTTCTCCCTTTCTCTGATATGCACCTGTAGCCAAACCCAAATGGAATATCATGAAACATCACAGAAATTCAAATCTGACTAGGACCTCATCTTACAGGGTCTCTGCACTCCTTTGTTGGAAGATAGGCTAAATAATGTACCTTTCTCTAAAGAATATACATTTAAAGAAAGAATATACCTTTCACTGAAGGTCCTATCTTTATGAACTGTGTATTTTAGAATCCTTTTATAATTTATTTTTGCCTCATTTTTTCTGTTCGCTGCTAAAAATTAAAAACAGCCAAATGACAATTTGTCAGTTTATCAATATTGTCTATGACAACGGATAATAAAAGTATCTAGCTCAGTGGTATATCCAACAATAGCCCCAGAATGACTTGTGGCCAACTGGACTGTGCTTTACGAAAGGCTGTCTCTGATAGAGGTTATTACGTAAAGAAATTAATTCTTTACGGTATTTGTCAGTTGGTCTCAATAAAGTGAATGAACATTTTAGGACAAAATGAGTTTCTGCCTCATTAAAAGACTGAAGTCTTTGCGAATGTCACTTTTTTCTCTTGTGGATTAGCAATGTGAGAAATGTTGCATCATGAAGTGAAGGTCTTAACTAGGAATAGAACATTTTCCAGATAAAAGTTCCTTACATATAAGTCTAGCAATCATGTGACAGATTTTAGTATGTATTACAATTAATACAGAGTAATTATACGGTTGATTTCATATAGGACCTTTTAGAAGTGAGTGATTACCACTGTAAAGTCAGCACTTGTCAATTAATAAGAAGGGCTAATCTTGCAGAATTTGCATGCATATTGTTATGTCCATGATTGTTTTGCTAGAATATTGGATTTGCTTACTTAATGGGATTGCTTAAGAGATTTGCATAAGGAGTAACATGTAATGTTCACTAGATCAAGGCCTCAGTTATCACTGTCTGATAATTGAAATGTTAATGTTTGCATTTTTATTACAGCCACAGCACAGAGATGTCTGAGATAGATATACTTACCCCATGTATTATGTATGGACAATACTAAAATGAAGAAAAACATATATGACTTTTATTTTACAAGAATTTGAAAAAAATGAAGTGAAGGAATTTTAGCTACAGTTTAGTAAGGTACTAAGAAACAAGAAGACCCACCCGGAAAATTACATTCCTTGTTAAGATTGTGTATAGAAGTACCTCTGATTAAATAATTCACCTGTACTGTTTCAAAATTTTTTCCTCTCATTGTGGAGGAGAAAAATCTCTCTCCCATAAGAGGAAAATAAAGTATTTCAGCTATAGACTGTAAACATTTTCTACAGAGTTTACTAAAATATTAGTGTAATGAGGATAAGTTACATCAGAGAAGTACATCCCTTACTGTGCTACATTGAACCAAAACTACTTTTCCTGCCCTAAATATGATAATATGGGCACTTATATCAAGGGAAGGCAAGGCTTCCAGAAACACCTTGTTTTGTCTGGATACAGTGCTCGCTGGTCTGTTCAGTTCCTGTAAATGACAGACTAAGCTCTAACTCTTGCTGCAGTACAGGAAAATTAAGTGCATAACTCATAAGAGTTCTGCTTATGTAGTCTGGCCTCCAGGTATCATTCACACTAATTCATTTTATTGGCCTTCTCTTGAAGAATCAAGGCGCTTTCCATTCCAAACCCGACTCCAGTCATAATGTTTTGGTATCACTATGAACTTGTATTCCTTTTTTCTCATTTTTCATGTTGTCGTTTTTACCCTATTGTCTGGGACAACAGCACCTTGAGCAGTATGTTGACTGTTTTCAATTCGTTAGTTGGAAACAATTTTGCTAATTGTCCTCAAGATTTCAGCCCCCAAACATGCTCACCAATTCCCATTCTGTGAATTTTCCCTTTGGTAATATCTGAACATCTTTTCTGTTATTTACTGGTTTGTCCAAATTCCAGTGTCACTTTTGACAAGAGAGGCCACCACGGTGGTAACTCAGATTGTTTAATACTCTAAAACTACAGCTATATCATTAAGATGTAAACCACTTAATATTCTATAGAAGTGTCAGCGTGGCATATTTTCAGTGAACGTATTTTTTTCGAAAGTTCTTGTAGACTGAAAAAGTGTATTTGGAAAATATTTTGCTCTTTTAAAGAGTGACAGAAAGTTAGTTCCCATTCTTGAAACCACTTTTTTTCTGGATATCCCCAAAGTAGTCCAACTGTCTTCCAGTGCATTGTAAAACAACTGCTTTTTTCAGGGATAAATATCTGCAAGAGTTAGCTCTTGCAGAACACAGGGTAGATCCATGAAAAGATCATCACACAGCTAACCTAATTTTTGAAAGGATACAATGCAGTCAGAGTTTTTCCAATTCCAGCTTTTTCCCTCATGAATATGCTTCTTAATGGGTGTCAGACAGAAAACTGTAACTCCCTATCTTGAACAGAGTTTGTTTTGTTCAGATGTATGCTCTGGCTTCTCACAGCTCTTCTCATTAAGAGCTGTGCAGTGACAAATCCATACTATGAAGCTGAAGTCATTTTTTTTTTATCAGAACTTGCTTTTTAGGTGGAGAAAAAGACCTCATGGTTGAAGTTATCACAGAGGCATTTGTACAAATCCCAGTCCTCACTGATTTTTTTTTTGTGGTGTGAGGAGTGAGGGGAAGTGTGGTGTTTTAGTTTGTTTTGGGTTTTTTTTTCCTCATTGTCTTGAATTTACAGGAAAGGCTTATAAGCAGGTTTAAATTTTAAATCTTTTACTGGTTTTTTCTTCTAATTCTGTGTCTAAATATTTTCCAATTCCAAAGTATGTTAGTCATATATCATACTGCGCTTTACAGAAACTGGAAGTATACAGGAAATGCTGAAATCGCCTTGCCTGCTGAGTCATTAAACGTATGCAAAGGAACACCAATATTGTGTCTTTTGTACCAAAATCTAAAATAACTAAGAGATTTTGTGCTGGGTATGGTTGTCCACCTATCCAGTATTTTGAATAACAAATCACCCAAATTGTTTTCAACTCATCTTGGATTTTAACTTTGGTTTAGAGAATTGTTGTATTTCAAGAAATCGTATCTGTAATATACGTACAAAAATGAAAAGGCAAAATGCTGGTGTTGAACAAAGGCGTCGTTCATACAATGAGTTAGAAGTTGTGGGATTTTAAAAAAAAAAACAAAACAAAAACAAAAAACAAAATATTGTTTAACTGATAAAAATATTTAAAGGAAGCGTAACTGCAAAAACAATGAGCCCCCTCCCTTCCATGTGTACATCAGAGGTGCTGCGAGCACCAGCTGCTCTGGCTACAGTTTATTATGTAACTAGTTTATAGAATGTAGGCTTTTTTCTTTGACCTGTCAGATTTTGGCAGTATATTGTTTCCATGACATCCGGTATTTTGATCTTATTTTGAATTGGGTGTGCTCCTGCTAAAATCTTGCCACTGGAACTGGCAAAGACGTTCTATAGCGACAATACCACCGGTTGGGGCTTCCCTCTCTCTGTCTCTGTGTATGGGGAATTATCTTCTGTTCAGTGATTATTTCACTGCCTTACGTATGAATCGCATCTAACCCTTCCACGTTCTCAGAAGGGTCTCAGCGAAAGTCAAAATAGTAGAAGTAACATCGGTATAATAATAAACTTCTTTCCCTGGTGGCACATGGCAATCGGAAGATAGTACTGAGGATTAAAAAGGCAAACATCTCTCTCTATATACACTCCCTCCCTCTAATAAAATCTGCGCATATTTTTCACATGTGGGTAATACCAAATGAGTGGTTTCTAAATCCAAACCCAATCGCCAAACATTAGTAACGTAGAAGTTACCTGCAAATAATAAACGTCTGGCTTAGTCAATTGTCTTTAGGTTGGTGTGGTTTTCTTCCCACCTTGTCAGCAGTGTTGATGTACGTGAATCAAGCGTTCCCTTTTAGGCAACTCCCGTAGTTATTGACTCCTTGGACTACTACCCTCAACAAAAGTATCTGAAGTTGTTCTATATTGTTTATAGCACATCAGAATTGAGTGACTGGCAATTTAATTATATGATCAATAACTGAACTCCAGATCTTGCAAAAAAAATTGCTTATTTTCTTGTGCTTGGCTGCACATAATAGCAATGGAATGTATCCGATGCCAGAAATGTAGCTGAGAAGAGTCCAGTTTTTAAAACTATTGTTTTCAAGACATTTATCTTGCTTTATCATCTTAATCAGTTTTCTGATGTAATAAATATTCTGAATTTGAAGGAGAAAATTACAATGTTAATTTTAAAATTTCACCATATTTTCCTATTTCTAAAAAGAATTAATTTTCTTAAATTAAAAGAGATTTTTTTAAAGAAAATAAAGAAGAATAACTCTTACTAATAACATGATTGAAAAAATAATAAAATAAATTCATAGCAAGCATTTGCTCTTTTATGCTTAGGAATGGTGAAATTGAGACAGATCTGCTTTCACCTTGAAATAGTTTTGCACAGCTTTTGGAATAAGATACAAAGAAACTCTTCAGTACATTTTCAACTATATATAGTCTAGTGGTTCCTCCATTTTAACTGGATTGCATAACATTGATTTTTATTTGGTGCCACCAAAGTCAGTGCAAGTTTTACTGCCCCCTTGAATAAGAGCCAAGATACATCCCTCTTGAGCCCTTTGGAAAATCCCTCACCAAATCCCTCACCAAATAGAAACTGTTTGGAAGTTGGCGTCTTGGCCAAACAATGTTGTTACGTCAGAGGAAGCCAAAGTTCTGCCCCAGGCCTTTAAAAGATTTAACTTGCATGCTGCTGCAGCATTGCTGTTCAGCGCTCAGAAAGGAAAAAGGCTTAAAGAACGAAAGAAGAGTTGCTGTGTACACTTGGCAACGATTATATGTTGTAACTTGTGGTTTTTGTCTGCAGATTACTGTGATCTCACCCAGTAATGCTTGAAATGGAAGAGGGGTTTGTATTCTGCTTTTTGTCTGTGTAATCCCCATGTCATGTGAATCCTGGCTTGGTACTTAAGAATTGACTTGAGCTCCAGCAAGAAACTCAAATGCACAAACTCTCCTGGAAGGACTGATACGGAAAGATTTTTTTTTTTTCTTCCAGCACTGTTCATGCTTTTTGCAGGACATGGTACCATTTGTACTCAGATTCCCAGAGATTCAGTGAGAAATGAGTATTCTCAGCACTCCCAAAAACTGAGCCGAGAAGACGACAGCATTTTTGCTGCATCACCCTCTTTTCAGCTAGGTTTACTGCATCCTGTTGGGGATTGTTCCGTAACTGGCAGAGCCAGTTAAAATATCGTAAGAATCCAGACATCCACTCTTGTTTCTACCTACCCATCCATCCATAATCTGCCTGGGTTTTAATCCTAACACACAGAGGGAAGCTTTCTTTTTCCTCTTTAAATGGACTGCTTTTGATTATAGTGGCATGAAAGATTTTTTTTGAACTTTCCTCATATTTTACTGTAGTGTGTGTATTTCTAGTGAGAAGACAACTCAGTCTGGCCAGAGTTTTAATCTTTAGGGTGAGGTCTGCAATGCTTCTTATCTTAATGAGCTACTGTGTTTATTCACTTGAAATATGTGAAAATCTGAAGAAACATCTTCTATTAGCAGGGATCAAGCCAAACTACAAAACAAAAAAAAAAGAATCTGGTCTTTTAGGAATTCATGGTATTTCACATTAGATTTCTATTAGCTTTCCTTTGCAGAATTCATTATAAGGAATGATACAATGACAGCAGAACGGAAAATAATCTTACATGTTTTAAAAACAAAAAAAGGCCTTAAACTAGAATTTGATCATCAAAACATGAATGTTGTGAGTCACAAACATAAATTAGTTAATAGCAGTTGGTGAAAATTAAAGGAAACTTTTTTTTTTTCCTTGCCAAGAAGCTCTTCTGTGGTACTTGCAATTTATTCTTTATAGTTTGTCATAATTTAATTGTCTTCATGTTTGTAGTTCAGTGTTTTATATTGGCCCTCGCAAACAGTCCCCATTAGTCCTTTCATATCATTCCTCGTAAAACTTAGGGTGTTGGAGTGTAAACTTGGAAGTATGTATACAAATACCGACGGTAACAAATGTCATGATAATCAAATGCTATGCAAGTAGACTTTGTATGGCCAAGGCAGCCTATATGTTCAAGAACCAAGGAGAAATGCAAAGAGATCATCTGCACCATTAGATACCATTGTTGGGCTATACTTACCAATTTGTCAACAGTTATGAAAAACACTGAAGACCAATATGCCCAGTCTAAAGTTCCCATATGGATCTTTCTTGGGGTGATGGCGTATATTACACATACCGAGTTTTCAGTAAGACACCTGCTATGTTTTTAAAGTTATAATGCAACTCCACGAGGGTTGTCCCCTTAAGTTATGATATAAATGTTAAATAGTAATAATGGTGCTATTTTATTATTTTTCTCCATGTAGCGTGATCTTTCATAAGTAAACTAATACCAGTTAGCATCATCATATCTCACTGGAGATATATTGTCTGGATGTAGGATCGGCCATTACCCTGTGCTGCCATAAATAAAGTTGCTTGACTTGTTCTTTGGCACTACTTTAAAAATACAATTAATATAAATTATATGTGATAAAATGAGTGATAAAAATGTCTATAAAATATTATATATTTATGATGCATCTTAAACTTTAATACAGGAAAAAGTTGAGCTAAACTTTTGGAACAGTTTAAGGACAAATATCCATATGGAAACACGTTGATGTGCATATTTGGATTGTGCAGGTGGATCTCCTGTACTGTCTGTGAGCGCTGACAGATTTATAGTCCAATAGCACAGAGCCTTTGTCCACACTTTAAGTAAATTATGCTCTTGACTATGGGCTGCTTTGGTCATGGAAAAGTGTATCTGTATGAAACTTGAATGAATAATGTTTTTCGTTGTGAGCACCTTTTTATCAACAGCAGTATGAAAGGTTTGAGTGAATATCCAGGCTCCCAATTACATACGGATATTGCCATTTGCCTGTAATTTATCTTTTCTAATTATGACACAGTTCAGTTTATTTCTGAAATTTCACATGCTATTAAATGTCTGCTTTAAAGTAACACAATCCTTCATTCCTACCAATTCTGACAGAGAGTAAGACATTTACATTTTTTTACTTTCTAATCATCTCCTGTCTTATGTGGAGGTGAGGAAAAGATTGGGATTCAGCTAGCGAGCCAAAATAGAGAATGATAATCTAGAATCAGCACTTGCTACTTCAGTTGAAATGTCGGAGACTTGTGTGGTGGAAATAAAGGCATAAACCAGTGGGGTAGGTTTCCTTTTATTGTCACACAATGGCAGTTTTCAATGTTTGACTTATTTTAAATAACATTAGAAAGCTTTAGGAAGAAAATATTGTAAAGAAAATACTAAGGCTGGAAAGCTGGCAACTCAATAATTTGGAAATAACAGAACTGAAGAATTCAGGTTGCCTAGGGAATTTTCCATTTTCACATCCACCATGATGATGCGGGTTTTAACTACAAAGTCACCTGCTTTTTGTCATTGGCCTCCAGCTTTCTACAGAGCACACATGCTGTGAGGCTGAAAACAAACATGGTTTTTAAGGCCTTTGCTTAACCTGTGGCCAGAGGTAGAATATATACACTAAATGAGGCATTGGATTGCAAGGTCTCATGGCTAGGGTGGTTGAAGGCTGTGCTAGAAAACTGAATGCTGTCTCTGACTCTTGTCTGCTAGGGGTGGCTGAGCAAATGAATTTCATGGCTGTCTTTAATGTGTCTCATTTTCTGTGCCTAATTCAAAGCTATAGAGTGATTTGCACCTATAATTGCAGTTGAAGTGAATAGGAACTGTGTTTGACTATATTAACATCTATATAATGCTGCAAATCATGAATAAGTTGGGTGTTATGTGTCTGGAATTAGACACCTAACGTCAGAGGATTCTTCCAATCTCAATATTCCCCAACTACCCTTCTATAAAATGAATTTAAGAATACTTATTCCTCACAGTCATATTGTAAGTTTTTAATTAATAACTGGCGGACAAACGTTCAAATGGTATACTAATGAACACCACAGAAGACATCACGAGGAAATTGGTGATTCTGTCACAGGAGAGGACTGGAATTGCTGCAAGGCTGAGGGTCACACATCGAAGAACGGAGGTGAAGCAGGATACTGAAAAGTTGCTTATTTCATGGGATTTGTCCTTCCTGTGCACTGAATGAGGTCCTGCAAAAACAGTAGTGTGTGATTATGCAACTGAAGATTTTTTTCAATTATCTATGCACAAAGGCCAAAGGACGGTTAACTCTGGCATTTCCTAATTTCAGTAGTCCTTGATTGTGCAATCCTAATGGTGTCTGCATGTTTCTGGGAGGGGTTTATATTGTTGGTATGTGTGTGTATATGCAGATAAAGATGTAATTACTATTAGAGATGCTTACTTAGAATTTTAATTTAATCTATATGCAGAGCAGAAAGTCTTGTTACAAAATGTTATTTACTTATTTTTCTAGTTTCATTCATTCTCACTTAATCAGGATGTTCTCCACCATATTTTTGAAGTGGTTTAAGGAAGCTGAGATTGACAGTGATTGGGGTAATCAAGCCACTTCACTGTGAAGCAATTCGCTTAGGAGTAGAAGAACTTTCCTTTTAATTTAATTTTTTTTGTGACCTTTGAACGACACAGCAGTTAGAACAATAGCAACCTGGTTCTGTATGACCTATGTAACACCAGAACATAGTATTTCATAATGAAAAAGAAAAAAGGAACAGAGAGGTATGCTGTTGTAGTACTTCCTACATGCTGCTATCACTTGTAAGATTCAACCCCCCCCTTCAATTTTCTATTTCATCTGTAACTTCAAGGGGATTTCTGGTTACACATTTGAAATATATCCTTTCTCCATCTTCTCCAATATTCTTTCCAGTGCGATACTGTGCACAGGGGGTTTCTTTTGGGGCTTTGTTTTGTTTTGTTTTGTTTTGTTTTCAAGGCACTGTAATTCTTAGTTTATTGATGATTGATTTGTGTCGTCCTGTTGGGAAAAGAAAACAAAACACTTTGCATTTGGAACAGAGGATTCAATGTTACACTTAGCAAAAGAGAGACAAGAAAATATCTATCTAGAGAAGAGATGTTAAGGCTTCTACTTCTGCAGTGTTAGTTTCTGGAGGAGCACTTGGGGATGTTGGAGTCTGGACGAGTAGGTCCTGCTGTGTGGACTGAGGTTTGAATGAAGGCGGCATTTTGCTAGGAAGTAGGGTTCTCTGAAATGCATAAAATCTTTCTATGTATCTGCAGTAATGGCAGGGTGCCCAGAGCTTTGTGGAAAGAAGCCTACTTCTTCAGCAATAAATAAAATAAGTAAATAAATAAATATATTTAGTCAAGGGTAGGATATCTTTGATGTCAAGATCTTCTGCTAGATGAAAGACTGCAACTGGCATGCAGTGCCAAGCATCCCCCTGCTTCCTTAGTGCCTTTGGTGCCAACATCCTCAAAAAGAACAAGGATTGTAATCCTTAAGACATCAGATTTGAAAAAGGATTTCCTTTAGAGCTAAGGTTGTTTTTCTTACCCTCCAGACATGTAGCTAGTGGTAGGACAAATGAGTCTTCCAGAAATTAAGAAATGTTTAATAACTGTAGCAGGCTTTGGATTACAAGTCATCAAATAGTTTAATTTTCCTGTAACCATGGACAAGGTCCTAATGCCCATCTACCCTTGGAACAGAAGTAGGTCTGTTACTGGTTTAAGCCAGGGGTCCAACAGCCCAGTGTTCATAGAGGGGCACCTGGAATAGAAGTTAAAACAAGGCCTACGTACATGATGCTTCCCCTCAAAACTCTCCCAGCCTTCAACTGTTTCCATTTTGGGAATGAAAATCTCACTGAGGCTGGTGTGGCTTGCCTGTTCAGTAGTCTGCAATGAATTTCTGCCAACTAGTTGCCCACTTTCCCTTTGAACTCGCACATCCACAATTGTCCTCAGGCAGGGAGTGCCACGTGTCCACTTCCCGCTGCATGGAGAACCACCTTGTTCTCCTTACTTTGAACCTGGCTTCTATAACAAAGGGCCATCAAGTGAAGACAGTGAGCAGATACTCCCTGTCTTCCTTTTCCCTGCCACCCACAGACCTTTTGTAGACCTTTGTCAGATCTCCATCTCTTTCCCAGCTTGAAGAGTATTTGACTACTCCCTCACTTGCCCTGACCATCCCCACCTAGGACCCCCACCCAGGCATCCTCTGCCTGTGGCTTGAGGGCTTCATTTAAGCCCAGTTTGGAACACCCACATGTGCCCTCGGCTGGCAGCTAGCTGGGAGCAGCAGGAGCTGGGTGGCCCATGATGGGGAAGGATCTGGGAGCCAAGGTGACCCCACCGCAGACAGGGCCCTCACTGGTCGGGCACAGTCCCACCATGTCTGATCCGGGTTAGCAGACAGGGTGAGGCAATGAACCAGGTCCAGGGTCCATCCAGGGAGGCGGGTCAGGAGCAGCCAGAGACAAGGCCAGTGACAGATACACCTACAGCATATGTCCAATGAAAGCCAATTAAGGGCTTTTAGTGCACTCAGGGCACTGTCACACTTATCTACATTGAATTTTATTTGTCATTTTATTGCCTAGTCTATCTTATAAGAGATTTTTCAGTTCTTCACGGTTTGCCTTCAAGTTATCTACTATCTGGAGTAGCTTTCTATCATCAGCAAACTTTGTCCGTACTTTTCTACTGCTTTTCCAGATACTTTCTGGATATGTTAAGTAACGTGGATCCCAGCAAAGACCCCTGTAGAACTCTGCTGGTGACTTTCTTGCCTTTTTACAGCTTCACATTTGCTCCTACGCCCTACCTCTTAACCAGTTATTTATCTGTGCCAGAACCTTCCTTATTATGTAATGGCTGCTTAGTTTCCTTTAAAGCCTTTGGCAAAAGTCTTTGCCAGAAACTTTCTGGATATCCAAGTGAACTATTTCAACTGGGTCACGTTTACCCGCATAGCACAACAACCCTGCAGAGAACTCCAGGAGGTTTGTAAAACAAAATGTCATTTACAGAAGTCATGTTAACTCTCCCAAATAGATTTTATTTATCCAGGTGTCCACTAATTCTAGCATTTCTTATACCACAGATCCCTTGTGGTAGCGGAGGCACTGGTCTCCTCAGTGATGAGAAAAATAAAAGTTGTGTAAACCAGTTTTACCTGACTGCCAGATACTGGCAACCTTTACAGGTGTTAACATTATTAGCAAATCTTCAGGATGTATGACTTGTAATTACACCACTGTTCCAGTGCTCTAGACTAAGACTGCATCTTGCAGAAATGGGCTCGAAAATAATAGGATGTGTTTGATCATGTTGACAAGCAGTGGAAAGGACTGAGCGGTACTTCTAGTACTTTATTAAAATGTAATGAAAGGTTTGAATAGCTCACTTGAGTGGTAGTTCCTCATCATAATTTTGTCCTAGAGCCATTCTTGCGGCTCACAACTGTGAACATTAGCAGAAGAACCTTTTCAGTTGCAGTGAATAGCTAGGCCACAGTTTGACCATCTTGAGGAAGGATTCAAATGTCTGTTTTTCATATACTGCTCCCTCAGACTGTGAAGGGGAGAAAAGAACCATCATTGGAAAAAGAAAGCATGACTTCCTGCTTTCTTCTGAAATGCAGAAGAGACAGGAATAAACTAAACTTCTTCTAAAATGCAGAAGGAACCAAGATAGTCTGCAATTCAGAATATATGCTGTACATTCTATCTCACAAATGTAGAGACAAACCTGTTACTCTGCACAGTGCAGATCTGGTAGTCATGGGACTAGTATCCTATGTCTCCCGAAAAGGATGGAGCACTTCTGCATATCCTCATACCGACTCAGATATGGTCACATAAATAGAATAGATTATTTCTTATTCATGGGCAGTTCAGAGATTAGCTAGTTCAGAGATCAGAGAGTTTTATGCCTTTCTGTTTGAAAGACCACGCAGAAGTCAGTTCTAAGTGGAAGATAACACTGTTGTGCTAGTTTTGTTTTTTTAGTAAACAGAAATGCCAAGAAACTTCTGATACTATTACTTCCTGGAAAGTAATTGTTTTCTCAGAACAGGAAGGCTTGTAACTTGTAAATGAAATAGCAAGGTTTGCATTTGTAGGGAGTAACAAATTTGGTTTAAAGCAGATTTAAGTATAAGACAAAATAGTGTGAATGAGAATACCCATATTATTTACTGTATTTAAACTATTAGGTTTTTTAATTCTTTTGGGCTATCAGCATTACAACTGGAACAGTAGCTTTTCATACATTCTGCTTTACAAAATAATAGATATATATAAAGACAGTGGACATGATTCATAGCTAGAACTTTGTAGAATTCTTTTAAAATTAATGACGTTACTGGTGTGCAAGGGTAATCTCATGGGCAAGAAGTCAGTAGAAGTATGTCTCTTTATACCTGCCTAGTATCTTGTCTAAAATGTTTTTTCCACATTTCTATTCTAAAGTTATATTTCAGCACTTTAAGTGCCAAAAAGGAGGAAAATCATGTACTTCTGGTTATTGTAATACATTTCTAATATACCTGGTTTCCATTGTATCTTGGTCCTCTACAATGTTTACCATCACTTTGACCTTGAGGTTAAGAAATTTCTACACTAGAACTACTGTTTTCTTATTGTCACTGTCATTTTCCATGAAATAATACGTTTCACATTGCACCTCTGCAAAGAGTCAGTAATTTCCCCTTATAGCTCCAGCTTTGGCTTTTGAAATGAAACTGGGCCTTTGGTTAGTCTTGGAGACACAGTCCTGGGAGGAGGACCAGCTTCAGGCAGAGCAGAGAGTTGCTTTGAGCAAAAGTCTGCTGTAGGCAACAGAGTAGCTGTAGTCCTGCTACATGTGGCCCAAGGTGGCCTCACTGCCATTAAGGAGGGGATATGAATGTGTGGCTCATGCTGGAGGAGGTGGAATCACCCCTGAAAGCAGCAGCAGCAGTGACACCTCATACTGATAAAGCAGTAGGTGCTGCAAGGTTGGCCTTCCAGACCTCTCATGATAACTCTTCATCACACCTGTATCACTTAACCCACTCTATACTTTGCTGGAGCTGCTTCCTCACAGCCCTTTCTCCACAGACAGGCAAAATACGATCATTCTTACTCTACTGATAAGATTTGAATGTAAGCATGGTGGTGTTTATTTTTGTTGATTTGTGCCATTTGGAAAGTTGGTATGATCAGCTGTTTTAGGCTATGGTATTCATATTTTTGTCTCTGTTGTCATTTTGCATTTGTTTTGTCGGTAGAGTCAGCCTCAGAGGTAGCACTTTTGAACAGCCAAGAAGTTTGAAAAGAAAAGGTGCAATTGTCTGTCTAGTCATAAATGAAAGAAGACACTTCTGGCAAATGTTTGCAAGTCATACCTGGCGATGAATCTAGGAGTTGCCTGATTACTTACAAACAACCCTCTGCCATTTCCGTAACTAAAAACTGCTTAAAGTTGCTGCTGGCACTTCATTTTACTTAAGTTTAGAGTTCAGGCTGGAGCAGATTTACCAGATGAGCCAAAAAAGTGTTTAGCCTACCACCATTACTACCACGTAGTGCAGCATGTAATTCAATACTGGAAGATGTGGTCACGGTTTTGTGGCTGTTTAGATCAGGATTACATCAACCTTTTATTTCTATGACATTGCGTAGATACGAGTGGGTACCTGAATGGGTCTGTTCAGCATTGTGGGTCTTCCTCATCTGGAGGGAAGGCATTTCGCCCAACTGTGTCCTAGGCAGACCATCAAGCAGTCCTCTGCCATTTTCATAACTGATCCAGACCGGCTAAAGACAATATGCAAGCAGTTACCATCTGAGCTATTACAAGAATTTTCCTTCATGTAGTTGTTGCAGCCTGATCATAATGACTCAATTATCACATGCTATAAAATGCTATAATTGCTGTTAGTACTGTATACAGTCAGAGCCTGTTTTGGCTGTTCTGACTGAGTAGTAGTCTTGAGACTGAATACGGGAGGGGATGGGAACTGCCTGGATGGAGAAACCCCTGCAGTCATGAGAGTCACAGGAGAGCTGTCTAGCACACATCTGTAGGCTTTTCAGACTACAGATGGATCTACAGCACTCTGTCTCACCGCAGAGTATACTGCACAATAACATTTAAGAAAACTACAAAGAGGAAAGAAAATATCAGAATTCCTGGAAAGCTCTTTGGATGAGGAATGGAGTTGTTAATAAATCAGACTGATTTTTTTTTTTCTCCAAATATATTGTTTTTGTTGAAACTGAAAAGTATATGAATTTTAAAGAAAAGTGACGGGATAAAAATTCTAGCTGAAATGTTTTGATGATGGAGAAAAAATACTGCTTTGAAAATTCAAAGTTTTGAGTCATTGTTTTGAATTGACTTCAATATTTTAAAAAGGTTGCCTAAAAGTTTTAAAGGCAATCACAATGAAATGTTTTGATTCACTTGAAGTGACTTATTTGGTACTATTTTGCAGAATATTTTTAATTTTTCCTTTTTTTTGTAAATAAGATTTCCTGTCTAGTTATTCCTATGCTACTTGTTTTCAGGAGCTCAGATAGCAGCTACCACGTTTTTAATCTTCCAGTTACTTCTATGCTACACCAAATTAACATGTCTGGATCAGCTGACCAGGTATTAGGTTCATATTAGATTTAATACCTGCAGGTATTAAAAGATTCTGCAACTTTTCCATGCACACTGAGGGAGAGCTATACTGAAGCTATCCTGAACCATACTGAAGATTTCCCTGTTGGTTTGCACAGACTGCTCAGTAACTTTCACTGAAAAATTTGCAATGACTGGTGCTAGTGCCAGCCGTACAGCTACTAAAATATATTTAATAGACTTAACTTCATAAGAACTAGGAGATCTGGAATAGCCCATCTCTTAAGAAAGCAGGTACAATAATTCTTTAACTCTTGGGCAGCAACTGTTTTGCAGACCTTGGCAGTAGGGTCAACTGGAGTAATTAGAATAAGAAGGAATACTTTCCCTAAGGAGCTCTTTATATTGACTGTATCTTAGTTGAATTACTAGCTGAGAGTCCTAGATAGAAAAATCTAGAAGAAAGAAAATATAAAGTTTTATTGACTGAACTCTTGACCAAACACCTAGTCTTAACAAAGTGGTTCTGTCACAGATCAAAATAAAACTCAGATGATCTGCCTAAAAATTCTGCCATTCCTGCCATGGTAGTCTACCATAGTTCTAGGCTTAGTCACTGACTTGTGTTGAAGAAGTAATGCTGTCACGGGGCTGTAGCAAGGTGGATTTAGGTCGACATGACAGCATGCAGAATACAATGACTCCTTGGTTATGCACGTAGGTAGTGTGAAAGGAATTGTTTAATTTTTCTTATCCATGGCAATTAGACACTGTGGTCAGGGTGAAATGCAAGACTTCCTTTATTTCCTGTTTACACAGACTCTATCCTCTTTACTCTGTGCTTCTTAATGATGGTTTTGGACTCTTTCTCCTTGTTCCTCGGTGCTCTGACAGCCTGTCCAGCTTAGTTCTCCCACAGCCGTGATGTTGGACTAATTTCTGCAGAGCTGTTATGAAATCATTCATGACTCATTCTTCTCTTGCATGAGTGAAATATGCCCACTAAAAAAATCTCACTGTGGCATGGCAAGGAACATTTACCAACTTGTTAAGTATGCTGAGCTGTGTTTTTGCAGGTCTGTACAGCGGGTTCCAACCTATACATTGCAGCATTAATATACCTCTTCCTAATTCCTACCCGAAGGGTGGCCTGATGGACTTTTTGGAATATCCTTGCTATCCTGTATCTCAGGATACAGTATCTCATATTCAGAAGGAGATACTAGTAGGAGAAAGGGAGGGTCGGATACAGCCCTCACTGTTTTTTCACCAGGCTTTGTCTGCCTTTTTCTGTTCCACCCTTGCGTAAGTACAGCGATACGATCATTTAGCAAGCAAAGCGGTGTTATGGTGTGCCTTACCTTATTTTCCATGCCTGTAGCTTTCCTATTGTGACTCTGTGTTACAGCTAGAACTCACCAAACAACAGTTAGGTCTGTGTTTTTAGGCCACTTCTTGCCTTTTCTGACAGTACCTCTACAAGGTAATATATTGCCCAGATTAGGCCTTGCATTTACGTTTTTCTTTCCCTCCAGAAATGTTCTGTGATCTGCTTCCTTATCATACAGTTTTTATTACTTTCTGCATTCAGATAGATGTTAGAGGGACCTAGGGCAACATTGTTGGAACGATTTGTCAGATTACTTTTACTTCTTTGTGCAGATTTTCTCTTTGTTCTGAATGCCTGGTAGGGACCACCTTGAATAATGATTCAAAACTAACACCATAGATTTATGAAGTAATAAGAAGAACTTTCCCCACTCTGTTGCCTGCTATTTTCTGATCAGATATTATAACCATTCATAAGTAGTATGCTTTCCATATAAAAAATTACCACGCTTAAGGTGTTCACCTTAAGCAATTTTTTTGTTTCTGTTGAACTTTGTGTGTGAAGATAGTAAAGTGGGTCATTTGTTTCTATTTCAGAAACTGTACGTGACCAGCAGTCAGATCACCCTCTGAAATTCCCCTATTGTCAGCTACAGTTTTTCATGTTTGAGTCTATAGGGTTTGATCCAAATCCTACTGCAAACAGTGAGAACATTTCTTTGAGATAAAAGAGTTTTGGATGAACCCTAAAACTAGATGGTCTGGCCAAGGACCATGAAAGGAGAAAAGCTTCTAGTAAGCATAGAATCTCAAACTAAAGTAAAGAGAATTAGATATATTTTATGTATGTTATTTGTTTAATATGTTTAAACATATCTTCTTCTTCAAAACTTGAAATTTATTACCTTGAATTCCTGTTTTTAAGTGTTTATCTGGACTTCCGATAAAATACCTAGAACATCTGGGTGGACAACAGTGAATAGAGTTCACCCTAACTTTGTACTTGACAGGATGATAGGATGCGGGTGTGGGAGGCAGACACTATTCACACCAGTCTCCTCAGATTGCTTGTGCACACTTTACTGACATGCTTCATTAGCCCCTGAAGTGGATTTTCAATGCAGGGAAATGGTCATTGAGATAAGTCCTAAAAGGGCTGAGATAAAAGTCATTGATGGACTCTTTTATGAACCAAGTTTACAGTTTTCAGTTTAATAGTTTACACAGCATATGTGAAGAAGTTAGGCAAAAAAAAAAGAGAACCCCAAGAACATTGCTTTATTCTGTTTATTGTATGAGGTAAGTTTAAATACCTTGCTGCTCTACTTAGTGCATTGTGAGGGGTCATACTGGTAACTTAATGTTGTGTGCCATAGCAATTGGCATATGCTTTGTATTTTGTTGCTTTTTTATTAATTGTCACACATGGCAAGTTGCTTTTCTGTTAATCCTTCTATGTCATGACACTGAGATATTTCTCTTGCCTTCTCCCTCCAAACTTTGCAGTTAAGTCTGCGTAATCACAAACCTGTAGTCCAGGGTAAAAATATACTGTGTGATTCTAACTCTTGTTATTGACCGTTACTGCAAAGTAAATCTACATGCAGGAGGCAAAATACCCCTCCCTCTTTTTGAGAAGTATGCTTATACTCTCCACGCTGGTATGTTTATGTCTCTGGGCTTGCACCATTGCTTGTTCAAATGCTAGCTCAAAAGGTACAGTATCATGAACTTTAAGATTTTGAGTATTTACAGAATCAGAGTAATTGCGACTAAAAACTATAATCAAAGGTAAGTAATGTGAAAGCAGTGGGACTTGTGAGCACTCTTGGCACTTCAAAGAGTCAGGTGTTCAATATTAGAGTTTGATTAGTGTCTCTTCCATATTTGCTCTTTTTATTAAGCCCGTTTTATTTTAGACGTCAGTGGGGCTCCATCACTGGAAAGCCCAGGACTTACTGTCTTGAACGATTCAGTCTTTGAGGCTTTGAAAATTTCAGCAATATTAAACCTGCAGTGAAACTGGGGTCTGATTCTCGGATGGTTCCAGATGCTCTGTCTAGACATTCAATACTAATGGCAGATCTTAAACAGGTACTTTCGTATTAGTTTGTATTTCAGGTGCAAATGATAAGTGGACTCCAACTATAAACAAGAATATATCTTTTTAACTGTGCTTTGAAATAGGCTTTCCTTGAGAACAGTTGACATGTTCAAATGATGTTGAAAGTGGTGTTGGAAACGGTGTTAAGAAGGGAGAGCACCGCTGTCATTGGTGTTCCCTGAGGGTAGGTTTTGCTAGAAACATTAGCTGAAAAATTGAAAGGTGAGGATGTTAAGTTTTGAGATGATGACACATGTTGGCTTGCTTAAACTTCAAAGCCTTGTTGGATACAGAAGAACTGCAGAGTTTAATATTTCAGGAAAATATTTTAAAGAATAACCTCAGACAGAAGGAATATGGGAGCAAACCGTGGCTTGGCTGTCATTAATTCAATAGTTAAGGCAATTAATGCAGTACAATGTGTTAAAGGTCAAGTAAAGGTACAATACTCGGTTGTAAATGTTAGTGTATAGTCATTATTAAGGGAGAACAGTTTGTCCATTTAGTTTTATAGAAGGACGATGCCATAAATTTCTGTCTCATACTCACTTCCCGTCTCATTTCAAGGAACACTGTGCACCTGTCATTATGCTTCCTAATCTTTTAAAACCTTCTTAAGCTGTGTCTCCAGAGCTAACAAAATACCTTTTTCCTGTCTGCTTTATATGTAAATAACAGATTCATGAAAGAGGTTTCCTTTGGTTGATTGGCTTGGTCTGGTTTCAGAAATTACAGAGCAAGTCAATTGTAAAACTCTGCAGTTTCCATTAAGTGGCAAGTGTTTTAGATGTTGATTCCAAATAATGCTGATGGCTGCAGAACCATTGCAGAAAATAGATTAAGTTCCTTCACATGAAGCAAGTTCTGTTAAGACTAAGAAAGCGTTTTTGTTCGTATAATAAGCTGAATAAGTTGCTGATTTCAATTTAGGGAAACAAGAAGTTGTAAGTCTATTTTCAGAATTCCTCTTTCAGTGAAGAATTAAATTCTCCTGGTATCTGAGTGCTGAAGTGCTCCAGTACTGCATAATTACATGCAATACATGTTCTGAACACAGAGACCAGTTTAGCTTTGTAGCAGACATGTTTAAAACATCACATCAATATCTGGAAACCTGTTCATTAAGGTGTAGAGTAGACAAATAATAAAAACAAGACATAAAGCATTTTGAAACCTAACAGAGAGGTTTTCAAGCCAAACTTTGTCAAACCTATCATAGTTTCCTTGCTAGAGAGAATATTTCTGGTTTTTATGTGTTAAGCAGTCATAGTTGACAAGAAAGACACAGTTAGATCAGTTATTGATTTCTGATTTGATCATTGTGAATTTGTTTTCTTGCTTTCAGTGATTCCTCTTTGCAAGATGCAAAAAGAGAAGTGGGGCACACACTGTGCATCCTCAAGGAGTTAAATACATGTAGTCTGATCAGAATCAAATTCCTAACTTGAAAGTCCATTCATCCATGGAATGATGAATGGACTCTAGAGAACTGGTAGAAAAAGCTGATAGAGTTGGAAAAAGCGCTGGAATGTGCAGGGAGACTTCTTGATTGATTGCAGTGGGAGTTCAGTGGCTTGAGCTGTTGAAGAACTGGATGGAGGTTAGAAAAATAAATCACATAGCCCAGACTGGCAAAAATAGAAGGTTCAGGTGTAGTCACACAAAGATCAGTCGTCATAAGCTTAATGGAAACAGTAGGGAGATACTTGACTGTTTAATACAAGACTTTGCTGTCTGCATTCATAATGTTTTCTTTTCTGCTGTTATATAAAGGAGAAATACACCAACAAACCAGGGGTGGAAATTAGTAATACAGCAGTGAAGGAATTACTGTTTGGAACTAGGTATGCCATTTCCTTCCATCTTTACATCTGATAGAAACACCATGACAAGAAAGCAGTCCTAGATACTGTATTACGGAAATTATTCAAATTATAATGAATGGCTTGTTTGAGAATATAGAGCAAGAAACAGCATAGACTAGAGGTGTCAAAGTAACTAAATGTCAAAAATGTCACTTCCCTCCCAATAGATATTAGTTTTCCATATTCTACATAGCATTTTTCTGTTCTTAGCAATGCAAACTATTGAGAAGTAATTTCTGATCTCACTTTTACTTGTGTAGCTTCACTGTTTCCAGCAAGTCCCTAAATGAAGTATGAGAGGTGAAAGCTTCAATTAGCAAAGAGGCTCTAACCCCTTTCCAGTCTCCTGACCCCTCCATTAATAGTGTACAAGAAAATACCTGATATCATTATTCAGGACATCTTTTCAGTTTGCTCTGGGCAGAACTGATTGAATAATAAGTGTTAACACTGAATATGTTATTGTCTTTGGAAGATGAAAGCATGACTAATTTTCTGTAATGGGGCAGAAGAGAATATTCCTGTGTGTAATAAAAAAACTCTTTATTATTTTGTGATGTTAAAAAATCACAAATATTTTTACTTCAGTTGCTCATTCTTGCAGATCAGATGAGACAGATATATTACTGACAGTATCTATTTTTTAATAGCTTACTGAAAGGACCCAGAAAATACTAAGGTACCGAAATATAAGTGGCCCAAATCATATTGAAATAGATACTTTGAAAACTAGTAGGAAGAACAGGTAATAAAACCCTAAAACAATTCAAAGGCTCAGTATGAAATTGCGTTTGAGTTGGTGTTTCCCAGTATGTCTGGAATGCCTTGATATTGCATTATAATAGTGAATCCCACTGTCAAGTAATTGTGCATAATTTCTGTATCTTGCTAAACACTAGCAAACCGTAGTTTCTACCTCTGCTGCGAGAGATCCACGTCATTAATAGCAGATTTTCTGGGATAGCTAAAAAATCCTAAAAAAACTTCTAGACCCAAAATTTGGCCTATAAACACACAAAGCTTGAAGAACATCAGTGACTAGCAGTACAATAACCCCCCTACCTTGTGTTTTCTAGAGGCTTTCGTAAGATTTAAGAATGATGCTTATTCTTAATACTGGTAGTAGCAGCCAGAAAAGGCATTCCAACATTGCAGCCTGGGAAAGAAAACGCTGCAATTGAACAGTCCTCTTACACGCAATAAAAGATGTTGAATGCATCATGGGTCAAATGGAAACTGCTTTGGATATTGGGTGTGTGTTGGATTTGTTGGGTAAAGCACCCAGTGAAGAGGCAGTATTTTCTACTTCCACTGCACAAAATATTCCGTTACCCAGAAATTTCATCCTAACAATTTCTTTAGTCTATGTCCAATGGGTATGTAGAGGAAATGTGTTTCTTGTATGCATCAGTATGACTGAGTTTTACTAAGAACATGACCTATGCCCAGATATAAACATTATTTTAACCAGTGTCTGTGCAGTCTGGTGGGATCTCAGATTCCTACAAACCACACCTCGCTAAAAGATTGTCAGCTGTCTTCCCATTCATTTTTTGAACAGCCTCCCAGGCAAGCACGACGCTTGCATGAATGGTACCCAAGAAATTATTTAGCCGTGCAGCTCCTCAGCTTGTACAGTCTGGTATAGTTGTGTTGAAGCTAACTGCGCTCATGGATTTATTCCAGCTGAGGATGTGATCCTCTTTGTAAGAGTGCAGTAATGGAACAGCCAGAACTTCTTGCTGGAGTGAACAAAAATATGACGTTCTTGATGACCATTTCTCTTGTAAATCTCAGCATGATTTGTGATGGAGTGTGATATGTAGATCTCAGTTTGAAACCATTATTTTACACACAGCAACCTCACAAAAAACTCACCTATTCCCACCCTATCCCTTTCCCAACATAATCTTCTCTTTACTGCCATGTATGTTAGCTTATGTGCTTATTGTACTAGTTCATATACTTACCAGTTAATACTTTTTTAACCTGGATATCTAAACTGAACTGTCAATACCACTCTTTGTCCCAAACTTCTGCTACTTTGTGGAAAAAAAAAATCCAACTCAGGCCAAAACTAGCGAGTCAATTCTGTTATTTTTATAAGATTATCACAGGAATACTTAAGTTACAATGGGTGTAACACAGGATTTTCACATTACCCCCTCCCTCTGGGGGAAATCCATAACTTTGTCTACAGTGTGAACTCCACTCATATGGGTCAGGGCAGATTTACCCAGTCAGTGTGTTTGTTTCCACTTCCATTTTCATTGGCACAAAACCAAACAACTAAGGGGAAACAGGCAGTGCAGGGCCCCCACCCTGGCTCTGAACATATTTTCTTCTATTGTAGCTGGTTCCCTCAATTTCCCAGATCAATCAAAACCTGCTGGAGTCACTGCTGTGATAAAGTCTGTTGCTGTCAGGAGGTAGGATATTTGTGCTAGAGCGATCAAGAGGGGTCAGACCTTTTAGTGGCAATACTAACCCAACAGAAATAAATACCTACTAAATTCCAGTGTAAAATGGGACCTGGGGGCGGTATGGGATATCTGGAAACACACTGAACCTCTAATGGTCTCCGTATCATGCTAGCATCCCACTCTGAGAAAGTGAAAAGCATCAGCTCTGATCTTTCCAGGGCTATCATAACATTTTGGAGATTTGGCATGTAACAAATGCCGATAATGTCAATACTTGGATGACTCCATTTGAGGGCTGGTTAGGATGCTAGTCTTGAGAATTTAAGAGTCAGTTCCCTGAAATGTCCTGTCCAAAGTCTCAACAGCCTGCGTATGAACGGTGCACCCTAAATTGGTGTAAAGTTCTGGTCCATCTATGTCCCTTATGAAAAGAATTTAGAATCATGCTGTGGTTTATTTATTTATTTATGAGAAAATAAATAACAAAATCTCTCTCGGTGTAGGACCACGTTACACAGTTATGTCATGAGGAAGTGCAGATCATCTTCTGCTGTCTTTGTTTAGTGAAAAGTCTGCTGCTGGGTTTAGTAGTAGCTGGTTACTGCCTGCGTTCATGGTAAATGCTTCCTGAGTCAGTAATTTACTATTCTCACTTCTGCTTTTCTAATCTTAAGCTCAGATTTGAAAATTAAGCTTCGCTCTTCCTGATTTTTTTTGGTACATTATTACTGTTACTGACCTCAAGTGTATCCTGAAAGATAATTTTGATTATCATGTTAGAAACAGGATGTACTACCACCTGTTTCTCCCGGATTTACGTGTAGTGTTTGAAACGAGCGAGAACTGCTGTATTGGCTCCTGCGTAAGATACACAAGATGGGGCCTCGTGCTCTGCCTCGCGTGGCTGCTTTCCCTTTCCCACACATGCGCTGGCCACCTCCCTTCCAGTAAATGAGACGTACCCAGGGCTGTTCTCTGCCTCAGAGGCCAGCTCATGCCGTGTCCCAAACGCACATGCTTACAAAAACTAGGGTAGCTGTATTCAGGTTGCATGTTGCGAATGGTCCCTGACCTGTGCTGGGTGCTGAGCCGTGCCCAGGAAGGGTTTGGAGAAGAGCTGGCTGGGCTGGCCCCAGCGGTGCCGGGGTCAGCCTGGTGCTGCGGCCGTACAGGCAGTCGAGTCCCGGAGCCTGGGATCATGCCCGCCATCAAGGTGGAGCTATTAATACCGTTCCTGATCAGTTGGTTGAGATTAGTTTCAAGCGCAAGCCATGAGATTTATAATTCCTTGCAGTTATGTCTCTTCTTATCAATTATATAACTGGAGGGATTCGGAGGTCTTATTAGATACTTGGAAAAATGTCTGTTGGCTTTCTGAATTTTATGTGCCCTGCTTTGATACTTTTCAGCTCAGAGTTCCACAGGCTGATGTTGTAACGTAAGAGAAAATACTGTCTTTTATCAGTTTTCAATTTGCCACATATAGTTTCATTAATTAAGTGCCTTGTTCTTGTCTTAGAAAAAAGAGAAAATAACCAGTTCTAATTCCATGTGATGAAAAATTTAATTTGTTAATAATCTGATAAGCAATATGGGTTAGAGTCATAGGAAGCAGGAATAATAAGTGACTTCACAGACAACAGTTACACTTTCATATATGTCTATATATTACCCTGTGAGGAGCTTTCTTTCTACCGTTTCATTATTCTTAGGTGCACCAACCGGTTCAGCCATTTAAAGCGTATGCTGCAGGACATAATGCATCAGCAAAAGAAGATGCGAGGCAAGCTGATATGACTGGCCAGGGCATAGTACTCTCTTTGTCTCCTGGCTTCAGTGGCCAAAACCCAATTGTTGAATTATTTTGTGAGAGCACAATCTTGTCTTTCATTGAATTATAAAAGGCTCTGCTAGGGTTATGTGCTATTTCCAGTCAGGAATATGAAGGCTTTAAATTCTTGCTGGGCACAAGGAGTACTATGCAGATGATGCAATGGGAATGATGCAGAATGAGAGTCTGGACTGAGTTTTTAATAGTGCTTAAAATAGTGTTTTCTTACAAATCAACAAAAAAAAGTCACGTTTGCAAACTAAAAATAACACAGATTCTTCCTAATTACATCTTTATTATATCCATGCTGGGCAAAATGCATTTGATTATGTGTTGCAGCTTTAAGTAGGATAATGTAAAGTTTCACTCGTATAAAGCTTGTAAGATTTTTATTTTTTGAATTATGCTGGTTATATTACTGATGAGTCTATGTAGGTGGTTTCATATAAAAACTGGTAATGTTTATCCTGTTGGGGAGTCTATGTATTCCACACCTATTAATATAAATAAGTATTTTAGGAATGTTTTAGAGAATTATTTAAATTGTACTGGGTTTCATTTTTTGATGACCTACACTATACTGCCAGGTATTTTAGTGACCAGCAGTTTAACTGTTCAGTGTTTGGAGAAATTTAAAACTTGCCAAAGGCGAGCTGAAATATATTTCTCCACACACAAGTTGTCCAGCGTCAAAGCCTGCTACTGATGCCTTTGCAGAGCTGGAAGTCAACAAAGGGTGCTAGGACGGGTTTGAACCCTACCCAGAGGAATAATGCTTCTATTTTTAAGTGGGGAGGGCAGGGAACAAGAGACTTTGACATGGTGGCATTTTTAGAAAGTTCATGACTGAATTAGAATTAAACCTTGCCTTTCCTGGTCTTTATGCAGAAAGTAATTTGGGAAGGAAATTCAAAGATTGGAAGGAACTATTTCTGTGACAGTTTGATATAAAAGATCAACCTGTCGCTCCCCCCAAATTCAATCAGCAACTTGGGAATCTAGAATATGCCCAGTGGGTTGGCAAGGAAAGGAAGGAAGAGTATGGATTGCTGTGTGGACGTTAGGCCAGGTGTAAAACAGTTCATGTTAATTATTCAGTCACACGGTTACCAGCTTTTCACATGCAACCTGTGTGTCTGAGAGTGGATCTCTCTCCCTGAATGGGTGTTTGCAGATGTTGGTCCAGTTATCACTCCTTTCCTTGAAAAGAAAAGAAAATGGTCAGAACTAGAGAGGATAGCACAGCCTGCCTCACTGCTCAGGTTTGTGCAGTGCCTCCCCTCTTGTTTCCGTACGGCAGCAGTTGCGGAGTCATGCCCTCCCGTTCTGCCTTGAGGGGGCTGCAAGGCTGAAGATGGGACTGTAAAGCTTCACATACAGGACTCAGAGGCATCATTGTGCCGGAAAGGACTTCAGACAGTTGCTGAATTTTAAGTCCATGCTTAAATCCAAATCATATGTGTGAGTTTTTAGGATTTGCTCAAGATTTTTGTGACTTAGGGCGGTGCACACTGTAGAAATGCTGAAGTAGAAATGGTTCCATATTGTCATTACAAATCAGGGGACATTTACATTTATACACAATCACAACCATATTTCCAAGCAGTAGACCTCAGCCCTGTAACATCGTATGTGCAGGGACAAACTTTTATACACATCAGGATGAGAGTCGTACTTCCTTTCTATTTATTGCAGAGATAATCCTTTTTTGTTGTTTTTGTCCTTTATTTTTGTCCTTTTTTTTTTTTAATTCAGATGTTTAAATTGTTAGAATTAGGATTGTCTGTTTAATTTGAGGATTACAATGCATGCTGACATTAAATTATGTGTTGTATATCAGGGCCAGCATACTGTAGCAAAATAAGGATCTTTTGGGGAGATCAAACAGCTTCTACAATTTGGAAGGTAAATAAAGAAGCAAAAATAAACCTGCCACACCTCCTCATTTGCACTTTCTCAGACAGAACTCGATCAAATTGTGGGTTGCACAGACAGCAGACAACATGTTTTGGTGTGCAGAGGCTCCAGAGGAGTGCTATGCTTAATGTTTTGCATAAAAATTTGTCTTGCCTTATAACTAACTTGTAAGTGAGTAAGCAGAGCATTTCTTTATGTCCAGAGTGAATGACGTGACACTTCTTTGCAATTAATATGTTCACATTTTGCGTATAGATATTTCTGTAGATCTACAGATCCCCTTTACGTCCGAAATGATTTTTTAAAGTGAAGATAAGCTACTGTTGAAGCCTTTGCCATGTGATAGCTGTTCTGGGTTTCGTGTTTGTGTCTCATTGGAATAACACGGGTTTGTTTGTTCTGTAGCCATTCCAGCCCACCCACAGCTTGGTGGTTTGGCCCTTCCTCTTGCTTGTCTGCAGGTGTGCCCATTGCTGACCTCAGTCACCCATCTATTTGGAGTCATGAATACGTTTAACCTAATGTTTGGCCATATCTCTGTTATGGCATCCTTGAAATAGAAAAAAAAGCCCCAACAATCAATTACTTATTATAAAGCAAGACTTTTCCTGCCTAATGTTCATCAAAACAGGTCTTTTTTCATGCTGTCACAGTAAACGATTGTAAGGTTTCGCTTCTATTTTGGGCTTTGCCACACGCTTGCAAGTGCCTACGTCATGTCACCTCCCTGTGCTTCTCTCTTACTTAGTTCAAAATGACCATCGTTGTAAATGCTATCTTTTCGAATGTATGTAAAGTGCTTAAAGGTTCTCAGATGTCTACATGAAAGCAAATTATAACTAGTTCTGTACTGCTTTTTTATGTCTAAAGTGCTAGGTATTGTAGCTAAGGATGTGGTTTAGGATTGGCCTAATTCAGTCAGGCAGGGGAGATTTTATTGTTCACTTGAATAAGACTGGAGTTAACATAAATTGTTTTGTTTTGTTTTCTGAAAGTTCGATCCCAGACCTATATAGATTTATTTCAGGTTATTTTCATATGAAAGTTGTGTCCTCTACAGGGAGAAGTAGAGTTAATTTTCGTGCCAAAATGGAATCCAGCAGCATTCTATCTTGCTTTTATGAGGGAGCCTTTTAATGGATTTTAAAAAAATACCAGTAGAGTTAATTCAACCCACACCAGCTATCATTGGTATCCTGTGCCGCTGCCTACGCGTATGTAGTCATCTACACTTCTGTCAGGTGGAAAATGCTGTACAGAAGGCCAGCTGCAATGCTACAGCTGGAAAAAGAAAAACCCAATGCAAGGTGTAACTTAGTGTGAAAACAAACTGGATAATGCACAAATTGCAAGCACAGACATTTTTCCCCAGAGACCCTGTTTTCTTTTGATCCTAACCTTCACAAACTTTAAGTCTTTAGGGCTGAAATAGGCAGTGTCCCAAGCTGGATTGCTTTTGCTCTTTTAAAAAAATTCTTGGCCGAACAAAATTTCAGCATTTCTCCAAGGTTGGGTAAGTGCAGAAATGAAAGCAGATGGAGAGGTAGAAGTCAAAACTCATGCCTGAGAAAGAAGTGCAGCGTATAATAGGGCAAATGATGAGGTTTGGGGGGAAAATGATGACAATGGAGAGAAGTAGAGAAGTGTGAGGAGCTAGAGGAAAATATGAATACTAGCACAGATTTTGAAGTGAAGTGCTGGAATGCATTTGTCATGTAAGAAGAAATCAAAAAAAGAGAACTACGAGTGTATGTGACGAGGTTATATACAGAATGTTTCCTTCCCAAATCTGCAGTTCACCACTGTAGCTCTGGGTCTGACTGTGCCTTCAGCTGCCCACAAATGGCTTGTGAAAGTCACTTTCAAATTGTGTATCTCAGTGCCTACAGATGTCTTCATGAGTTCAAATGGTGGGATTCTGTGCTGGGGCTCTAAAGAGACAAAATTGGTAGACGGGACAAGCTGGGCAATTAGTTTCATTCCATAGGGTATGAGGTTTGTGTGTGTGCATGTCTGTTTGTATGGTGCAATTTTTAATGAGTCACATGCCGTTTCCCTTAGCGCCTTAGTTTTAGGACAGTCTTCAGATGATTCAGCATGGTGTAGGAAAGACGAGTATAGGGTACTTTCCTCTTTATAGAAATTAAAAGGTGTATATGTGAAGTAGACAGGAGACTCATAGAAGAGAGGGAATGGTCTCATGGTTAGGAAAGTTGGCAACCATGAGAACGGGATTCTATCCCTGCCTTTACCGATAAGTTCCTATTAAAGATGGCCAAATTGCTTTGACCAAAATTTTCCATTGGCCACTAAGTACTCTTTTTTGGATTTTCTACAGTGGGCCAGATTGGCAGACTGCTCTCCCAGCTGCAGTTTAAAGTCATTGATAGTGTGCTTTGGACATATAAAACCCTGCACAAATACTAAGTAGTTAAGGAAAATCAGTACTCTCATTTCTTCGATTAGGAACCCAAAATCCATGGAAACTTTTGCCATTTTTGCCCATTATCTTCATGCCTAACTTTATCCTTATAAAATGGGCATTATAGGAGGGAAAAAGCCATTTCCCCTACAGTCAATTCCCCTTCTGAAGTCAATTAACATTTGTGAATCACTTAGATAACTTTGGTGAAAACTCGAACATACTCCAGAGGAATTTATTAATTTTCCTTTTTAGTATGGTGTTGAGGAGTCATACTAAATACTTAATTATTCTTTTATTATAGGAAGTATGAGTCCTGCAGGAAAAAAAAAGTGATTATGAAATTAAAACCATACTCCAGGGTATTCTTATGATGGAGACAAATTAATTGCCCAGTGAAACTTTCAATTTAGGAAATGTTGAAATTAAGTGCTTGATTTCACTATATGGGCAGGGTGTTCATTTTGGTTTGGGGAAGAAAAGAGGGGGCGAAAAGGTGAAGGCTTTTACTGGATAAAATATATTTAAAGAGTGAATTTCCTGTGGTCTAGGGTGATAAAAAATACTTGACAGGCAGATTCTGCGTATGTGGGGTTCCTGACCAAGAATATCATACCTAAATTTGTTCCCATTAAAATCAATAAAATATCTCAGATTGCTTGTAGAAATGTTTGTGGTGTGTATTGCAACAAGTATTCAGTATCCACAGTTCAGAACTTCTCTGGGCCAATGGGATTGCAAAATATCTGTCAGCTTTGGCTGACAGCCTAAGGTTGCCACACCAATTTTTCTCTTTAATGAGTAAAATAGGTGGTGTTTATAGAAAAATAACTGTCTCATGAGAAGCTGTGCAAAAAGTTCCATTCAAAACCATTCTGTTTATATATAGTTTTGTTGTTTGTTTTCTTTTCTTTTTACTTACTACTGTGGACATTTGCATGAAAACAGGATATTTCTCCTTCAAATTGCAGTCATGGACAGAATAGCTACTATGCCAAAATGGAGCCAACCCACTTCAAAAAAGTAAACTATTTTGCTCACCAAATCTGTTTCTTCTGTGTATGTAAAGTTTTGAGCACTTATTTTTCTACCTAAATTTAGGGGCTGGTTTTTTGCTTTAATTCTGTAAAATCAATATGGATATAATAAAATGAGGATATGTTAATGAAAAGATTAAATGAGTAAAAAAACCCAATAACATAAATAACATTTATGCTTTAGTATTTATAGTGACAGACAGCAGGGGTAAAAGTATTTTTGTTATGTGTACTGACTTTTTTTTTTTTAACACAGCTTAGAAACAACAATAAATACTCGAGAGAGATAAGTAGAAGAGCTGAGTCCTGTTTTGGCTGATGGTGATCAGTAGAATTAATAAAGGCAGGCTTCTCTTAAGAATGTCTGTGTTCTTTCTGATGGACAAATTTGACTTTTCCAGTCTCAGGTTGAATGTAATATTCTACTAATTTGAGAGATATACTTTTACTGACAAATGGCATATTTTTTCTGGTTCAGCAATGTTTTGTAACGCCCTGAAGATTTACTTTAGGGGTCCAAGGCTGAATGAGTGTACATTAAGACCCATGTTCCTATAATGTATTTACATCACTTAACAGCTTAGTCCCTGGCTTCAGGTCCATCTGGGGGCACAGGGAAAGCTGTCAACTGCCCAGGTAGCTCTGTGTCATTTATTTCTCTGGCAGGAATGAGTAGGAGAGTGGGTGCGGCGTGCTGCCAAATGCTCAGCCCCTGTAGCCCTCATCCTAGCAATAAGGAAGGCAGGAGCGTGAATCAGTGAGCCTTCCAGCTGGAGGCAGCTCCAGCCAGAGCTGTCTTAGAGCTGCTCTGCCCTGTAGAGGCTCGCAGGCTTTTCCTGTTCTCGTTCTCTCAGTCTAGGGTGGTTCTCTGAAAACTGATACCTACCTGTGCAAAATCCACTGGATGAAGCCGTCATCTGTTTGTACAACTGCAGGATTTATAGTAACCATACTAATAAGTAAATATTCCCTGCCTGGTTAATAAACGGAACAGCAGGGTTTCAGGGCAGGTGGGCATAGTCCTCTGACTGTAAAGATTTGCAGAGAAATTAAGAGTGGACAGGCTCCTGTTTGTACTACACAGAACAAGTTTTCCAATGTCACGAAATGTCCACTTCTTCCCAAAGCTACCTGCAAATCTGTCAGACAATCTTTTTTTCTCATTTGAACAAATAAGCATCCCACTGATCTTTTCTTAACCAGACTGTATTTGGCTCTGAGAGCCCAGTTAATTACTAGTCTCTTTACCTCTTTGGGGCCATATGAATTCATGATTTGCAAATAAAAAATATAAAAACTCTGTAGAATACACCTCGCAATTCTCCCTGCAGATGTAAACTGCTGCTTTTTTTGCCATGCCACTTCACAGAGTCAGGGTCCATTTGCCTAGGCCAAACACCATTTGAATGTGACTGAACAATATCAGGACCCAAGCAGTGGAAAGAAACATCAAGGGCTCTTTGGAGAAGTTTGTTGCATTTATTCCTATTTTATAGCTGCTTCATATGTTGTTTATATTTGACAACTTTTTTAGTTGCTTTTAGCTTGGGCAACTAATAATGCATGTTCACATTGTCCAATTTTTTTCGTGCTTGTAGTACTTGACGCAGGATTGTGGCCTAATGAAATGTTTGCAAAGTAATTCAGCATAAATGCGCCAGTTACTTTCTTTGGTTATCTATTGGCGATACTCAGTTCCCACCTAGTTTGTTCAGTGCTGCTTTGGCACACTGTTACAGATGTTAGCAGCAGGCAGTTGACGGTAATTATATCATATAATACACTAAGTAAATATATGATAAATGAGCAAATGTAAACCAAACAAGAAACACAACCTCAGGGACTAAATGGGCCTGAAATTCTCATGGATAAGTATAGCAGGTGAGCGAAGGAGGATGAGGAATAGGATAAGAATTTCTTAGAGCCCGACTGCCACAAATATGTCAATGGAGCTGAGTCAGCATGGGAAGAGTGCAGTAATCTGCTGTTGATTCAAAAGCCAGTAGCTCACTGCTATCCTTCTGGGTGACGTGGAGAGCATTTGCCAGAAATGCTGATGAGTAACCTCCGAGAGCTCTGCAGGGCTGCTGCTTCTGCCGCTCTTCAGCCCATCTCTTGTGCTGCTGCATTCCAGGGACATTCCACTGGAAACAATAGCGTGGCACAGAGCTGCTGAAATAGCCACCGGTCAGCATCAGAGCAGCAGCCAAAAAATGTAAATCATACCAGTCATCTTTTTAGAAGTTGCAGTTTAAGAATTCATTGCCTTTCTGAATTCAAAAACGTTGCTTTCGCTTCGCCTTTGTCAGCTCCATATACATAGCAGATATATATTGTGTGCACAAGTGAATATTTAGCAGTATAATTTATATGTCTTTTGTGTAGGATTTCTTACATAAAATACTCTCTTGCTATTCCTCCAGCATTTTACCCACTAGAAACCACGCCTTTTTCTGCCTTTCTTCCTCCCATTTCTGTTTATGTTTTTCTGTGTAGAAATACATTTAGTTATTGTGTTGATGATTACTTTCCTCTTAAGTTATCTCTCTTCTTGACCTCCAGCCTTTCTCTGTTTTTATTGCCAGCTCACGGATGCTATGACTGTAGGACCGTGCTAACTGACCCCTCTGGAGTTTTCACTTCTCCGTGCTTCCCCAGTGATTATCCCAACAGCCAAGCGTGCAAGTGGATCATCCGAGCACCTCATGGATTCATCATACAGCTAACATTTATCGATTTTGACATTGAAGAAGCTCCGGGCTGCATTTACGATTCACTGACACTAGACAATGGAGAAAGCCCAATGAACCTTTGTGGCATCACTGCCAAAGGATTATCCTACAACTCTACCGGAAATGAAATGATCGTGTCATTTAAAAGCGACTTCAGTATCCAAAAGAAAGGTTTTAATGCCAGCTATGTACGAAGTAAGTAAACCCAAAGCATTTCATCCCTCTTCTAGATATTAGAAGGATTAAAACGACGCTTCCCGAAGGAATCAAGTCCTCCATGAGAAGGGAAAGGATAGGGAGGCTGCAGGGTAAAACTACAGAGTTCTCTTATACGTTTTTTCAACTAATTTATTTTTCTTTGGATGAAAATAAAGTAACATCAAGTGTGTTAGAAAAACTTTTCACATGCCAAGATTTTAGGCCTAACAGTGCCTTTCCCTGCAGATTTATGCTGGAGGGTTTGGAAGCAGGACACCTGTCCTTCAGGTCAGCATACCTGCAGAGGGCCATAGAAACCTGAAGGAGAGCATGACAGGGAACTTCGTTGAGCCAGAAAGAAGGCCAGCCCAGACCTCTGGCCCAGTGAAACGCCCAACAGTGGGGAGGAGTTTGTGCAGAAGGCAGAACTTCTCAGGAGTTCTTCCTGCCTCTGGAACAAACTCCCAGGGATGAACTGGCATTGCAAAATGGCTACCTTTCGTTCCAGTTCCTTGACCTTTCTTTCCCTTCCTTAAATACATTGCAATGCTTAGATTTTAAAAAGCCTAACAACTGCAAAAAAAAGACACGCATGCTTTTTCCACTAGAGGATAAGGGTACAAATAACATGTGATTGATGTTTGTTTTGTTTTTTAAAGCCTTAATTAGAAGTTGCTCTCACATGACAGTAAAGGGCAGCGAGGTAACAGAGGGCATTAGGATGATCACTTACAGGCCCCATATGCCCACTCACCATTCATTCCACTTCAGGGTTATAGTTTACAGTTGCATGCTCTCAGTAGGCTTTCTTTTTGTTGAAGTCACACACCTGAGGCTGAATGCTAGTATTGCATTGCGCATTTGTATTATTGTAGCACACTTATGTTCTGTTGGTTGGCTGGCTGCTGTAGAAACACAGAGCAGGGAGGTTTGCAGCTATGTCTTCAGTCACAAGCACATCTTCCTCATGTTTTGTTGTTTTTTTTAATATTTATTACACGTCATATATTTTAAAATAATTAAGATGATAGTAACCCCCAGGAATCATAAGACAAAAGTAGTCCCGATTATGCCAGCAAAGTTTGTGTGCAGTTCTGAAAAGAAAAAAGGTAACGTCCTATCAGAGGAGCTAAAAATACTTCTTTCTGCTGAGGTCCTTTCATGCTGATGAAATGAATGTAGTAATAATTCTAGGAGCACCTGTCCTCTTCTAAAAGTGGAAGCAGATTTTCTGAAAGGTTTCTCTGTTTGAAAATAGCAGCTCTTGCTGTATTGTAAGAAGTTGTAAAATCAAGTGGATCATAAAAAATGATATGCAATCAGATTATGCAAAATTATTTATTTCTCTATTCCTCTTTAATATTTTAATGTTTATGTATGACTATAAGGGATAAGATGACTTACAATTGGAATTGAAAGATGCAATGTTGCCCTCAGATGTGTTCAATGAGGAGGAGAGGAAAGATCCACAGACATAGTCAGAGAACCATTTGTGTATATATACCTATAGGTAATGTATTTTTATGAAAGCAAAAACATTACCTCCATGCCAAATTGAATAGTACCTTACGTTCATGGATAGCAGCATTGAAGTTAAATAGTCTTGGAAGACATCCTTTCACCTTGAATAAGACGACTACTCCCCAGTGTGAGTAAAGGTATCAGAGACCTTCACCAGTGACTTATATTTTAATGTTTCACATATGTATTAGTTCAGAAACTCTATGTTAAGACTTGCTGTTAAGCATCTATCCTAGCAGCATAAGGCTGCTGAATTTTGTTCATTACTCCAAATCTGTAATTCTCACCTGACATCTTGATTTTGACCATGGATACCGGGAGAGCTGGCTGCATGCATCTAGGGCAAATTATAACTGTATTCTGCTTATTGCCCACAGTTGTGCCATTACATTGCGTTCAGGAGATAGTTACAGACAAAGATCAGGGCAACGTTTAACCTGGCAATGGATAAAAAGGGGCTTGGTAAAGGGATGATAATGTACTGCTTTCCTTTCAAGTTATAAAAGCATGTAGACAATAGGACATCAAGGCACCCACACACTGAAATTACAATGCATCTGCATGGCAGATGTCAGTGCTACACTCTCCTGTCCTTGCAAAGAGTTCCAAATGGAGTTCCCCATCGGAGAGATTACACAACCCTCGCTTCCTCCAAACCCTGGAGTTTCAAAGCTCCTTTGTCAAGCTGACACCATTGTTACTACTACGAACATGATACCTGGGCAAAGTCATCAATTTCTCCCAGAGCGAGGGGAACAGTGTTATATTCATATTTTCTTTAATTTCTCAGAAATGATCATACGCAAATAATAAAATCAAGTAGTTTGTTCAATTTTGAGTTTCACAAAGTAATGCAAAGTTGGAAAGTAAAGGGCTGTTCAAAGACACACAGCAATTTGCTATCTAGAAATGGCATTTAAAAAGACGTTAATGGTACATCCTAATATACAGTATGTACACAAGACAAAATATATGTGGGGAAAGACAAATATAAGAGAGTAAGTGAGTTTTGGGAGGGAATTAGCCGAGAATAGAACAGCTTTTGTGTGACTGCTGGGTTTTATGTAGGAGCGGTTTCAAACTGAGTTTCACAGTTTCCGTTTCACAGTTTCATCCTGTTATCCATAACAAGTTGGCCACCCGCACAAACGTTGGCTTTCCTGGTTGTCACCTCCTGGAACACTCCAACAGCAGATGGATGGGCCATATCCTCAGCTGCAGTAAATGAATGCAGCTTTGCTAGTCTTAGGGGAATTATGTCAATTTACACCAGTTGAAGAGCTGGGATGTTAAATAATTTTCTAGAAATAGTTAACTGCATAAGTAATAGCTCCACTGGTGAGTAGAAGTCATTCAGTCACCAAAACGAGAGGAAAGAGAGCCAACAGACCTGTGTTAGTACAGGAACGCTTGAGACAATGTCATGTAAAATTAGCACACAGTTGAGTAGTACTGCAGTAGCCCAGATTAAAAGCACAATTCAATGCGGTGGTAACAAAAAACTCTCAAACAGGTAGTTGGTATGTAGACACTTGCAGACCTCATTAAAATTGGTGCATTTCTTCCAGCATCAGTGAAAGGGCAGATGAAAGCAGTGAAGCTAGGAACAGCAGAAGCCACCACTCAAGCACCGAACCATGCTGAAGAGCCCATCAACTGGCAGGAAAGCAGTTTTCTCTGCAAGGGATTGTAAAATACAATCTAGGGACTCCTGGCTTGCTTATGGGTAAAGGGATGAGATGTGAGACAGTGAGCTGCAAGTAAGCTAGGGGCTCTAAAAGGCAGCAGAGGCAGGCTTCGTGTCATCCCAGCGCTCCCGTAAAAGCAGATGTGGATCTCAGAACAGGGAGCTGCCTGGTGCTGGTCGCTCCTGCTGCGTCCAGGCTGCCAAGACTTTTGTACATTCTTCATGAGTAAACAGCAATGTGTCCAAAAAAACCCCTGTTCATTATAATCTAGTTATCTTCCTAACAGAAACAATTTAACATCATTCTGAAAATAGTCTAAACACTTGGATGAATATTCCAAGAACATGTGTATATTCCTCCTCAGAGAATAACCAGTTTCTCCGATACTAACATCTGAAATTCATCAGTATGATGACTGGCTGTGCAACAGTAATCAGGAAAGAGAACTGCACTTAATGTTGATGGCAGGATTCTGTTTTCTCCACATGGACAAAATACTTGTCAGTTTTGTTCTTTTGCTGTATGGGGAAGGTGCCAGTGGCTAAATCTGTCAGATGAGTACAGCAAAGTTGACTAGACTTGTCCAGTACCGGAGCAACGTCCTCCCTGTTTATTTCTCTTCCTATACTGTTTAAATGTGACCAGGTGGCCCATAACTCTCCTGACCACCCTAACACAGGCTGGACAGTGCTCATATGAATGAGCTTTCTTCTTTTTCAAGTCTTGAAGCTTCTTCTGGAACACTTTCCATGTTACGTAAAGAAGCTTACAGTATAATTAACCCATGAAAAAAATGCCCCTGTTTTCAATGGGGAGTTGAACACATTTTCTATCTATAAAATTGTTACAACATACTTTTGCCCTTGGGAAGAAAAAAAATCTATGAAGTAAATCCAGTAACTATAAAAGCCCAGTATTTTTCTCTCTTTCCTCCCATTCTCCAGTTGCTGGGTTGGTGGATAATGTGCAATGCTTTATGTTATTTTACTATATAATATATTGGTCAAATTATGTCCTTGTGTATATCCAAATATGGTAATTTGGAGCTCAGAGTCTTTGCAAGCAGCTTTGCAAGCAATACCACAGACTACACAGAATCCTTATACCCCATCTATCTGTCTTTTTTCCTGAGCGTGGCGTGACAGTCACCCTTCCCTCATATGTCTCACCCTCTCATATTGAAAGGTTTTTATTTCATTCTGAGAAGGGAACAGGTGTAGTAATTAATGTATGTGTTGTGGCATTACTTAAAAATCCTGGGGGAGACTAGGGATTAACTACTGTGGCAGTTATTCTTCAGGTCTAGCAAAAACCAGTTTCACTTCTAGCACATACACTGTGAAAATGTGTAAAAGAGGTAGCAGACATTTGCTGGAGATGTGGTCTGCCACAGAACTGGGGAGCCAGAACTAAAACCGAGGGCTGCAGCAATCTGGTCTTGTTGACCTCAGTGCCTTTGCATGACTGATAACCTGAAACTTCCTTCTGTGGAGAAATTTACTAGAAGAATTTTGTTGCCATAAATATGCCAATAAAACTGAGCATATTGACACTTTATTTTGAAAAATAATGTTCTCCAAAGTAGAATGAACAGAATTGTCATTAATATACTCATGGAGAAAAAGCATATGTTGTGTGATACTGTTTTTCACACTTGATGACTGCCATGTTGCCAGTGCAAATGAGAATACTTAACCACGATTAAAGGCAGAGTAATTCTGCCCGTGGCTAAATACCCTTACTGCAGTGCATATTTGCAAGAGGACTAGCCATTTCTAGATACTTGTGCAAAATCCAAAACTACTGACCCAAATATTAGCAAATAGTGGACAGCTTGCATATAAATATTCATGAACACATGATTGCAGTATTCCACCAGAAGGCTGCTGGGGACAAAATGAAAAGATGCCTAATGTTTTGTAGAAACCCGTTAGCTGAATTCAGGAACAAAAGGCTTCAGTTTGCCACAGAATGTAATGGGGGCTTTCTTCTATTGCAATACTTAAAAGAAGCAAGGCCTGAACTTCGTTGGTGTAATGCAGTCATGCAGATAACTGATTAAAATAATATATCTTAAAAGCAAGTCATACTGTGTTTTTCAAATAACTGGTTCATTCCATTGCCTAATACATCCTTACTAGATGAATGAGTAGTAATATTTATGAAGTGAGCTGCGGCAGAGTTGGAAGTTAGTAGGTAGCATGTCCTAATATTGCTCTTAATGCATCTTGAGGGGTTGTTAACTGTGTGTAGCGCAGCATTCTCCGTGCCGCTGAAAAGGAACTCTGTATATTTTCAGCTGAGCCAAACTCCCAAGCCAAATTCCCCTTTGCGTGTGCTACTGGTATATTACAGTGATTAAAACTACCTGATGAATGTTTGATTTAATGAATGTAACTTTAACTCCGGCTGCTAGTCTGCCTTTATTTCTATATGATGAATTTATTTTTTTGTTAATTTACTTATCTGCTCTTGGTTCTAGTCGCCGTGTCTCTGAGGAATCAGAAAGTCGTCATTCCCCAGGTTCCCGACGTCGATGCTGTGTCCGTGGCAGAGACTGTCTCAGTGCCAGAGCTTAGCCAGTTTACACTCTGCTTTGAAGCAACCAAGGGCAGCAGTGATGACAACGATGACTGGAAGGTTTTCTCCTACACTGATGCGCTGTCGACAGAATTCTTCAGCTTCGGGAAGACCACAAAAGGCCATTTTCTGTCCATGTCAGGCACGCAGTGCGTCCTTGAGAATGCATTGCCCCGAAATGCGGAGTTTTTCACGGGAACCTTTCAACAGCTCTGTGTCGTAGGGGATAGCTTCTCGGGCAGTATAGGTATATATGCCAAAAGCACCTATCATATAGTGTACTGTCCGGGTATCTTTGGCAAAGTTATCCCTGGAAACGGGAGGCTGGTGCTGGGCTCTAACAGCAATGAAGTGAGCTCTCTAAATGGAGACATTTACAACTTCCGCCTCTGGAATTTCACCATGAATGCGCAAACACTGGCCAACCTCAGCTGCGATGTGAAAGGAAACATTGTAGACTGGGAAAATGAATTCTGGAGTATTCCAACTTCAGCACTGAAAGCAGAAAACAATTTGAGTTGTGGTGAGTACGCCTTGCCAAATCTTTTTTGCTTATTTTCCCCCCACACTTCTACATTGTGCTGAACATACCATATACCAGCACGGAAAAAAAAAGAGAGTTCCTGTGGAAGAAAAACAGCTAGGTCTTACCTTCCTTAGACATTAGCTCAACTCTTACCATAGACAGAGGCTGTGAAAGGGTATAGAGTTGATTCTCTAAAGGAAAAGAACAGGTCCCCTAAGTGTATTGACTTGCTGCTTGAAATGATCTGCAAATCAAAGTTTTTCCTAAACAGTTTGTTTATTGGCCTTCTACTCATACAAAATGGGGATAACAGGCAAGTACCTGCTAGCCTCAAGTAAGATTACTGTGGTCTCTGGAGAAAAAAATGTGTGTTAACTAACCGTTTAGTAAATGTTTTTGTACCTGCCCTTTGGCCCTTTGATTAGCCAGAAGGAGAACTTGCTAGCCTTGTGCTGTGTGTACAGAGCCAGCAAAAGCAGTGACAAAACAACATATGAGATGGAAAAGTACGAGAAAAGGTTAAATTAGAGGCAGAAGACAGGAGGGAAGAGTTTTAGATCAAAATCATCGGGTTTTATCTTCCTGATGATGTATTATCTGTCCTTCTTTTAATTGGCAGTTACTGAAGGTCTTTCTTCCTGTAGATTACTCCAGAAGATAAATTTCAATACATTGTCCAACCTATTCTCATTTCATGGCTCAGACACTTGATTCTTACAAGTGTTCAGGTGTAATTTTTATATATGTATGTGTTATTACAGCCGGTTGACAATTTTCTACTGGAACATTTTTTTCCAGATGAAAAAAAATCAAAACTGAAGAATCTTTGTCACTTTGGACCAGTATTTTTTTTTTTTTTTAAAGAATGTTTTGGTTAGTAACAACTTTAGAGATATTTTGCTAATTAAAAAATGCATAGGGGAAAATCTGAATCATGGCCAGCGGTAGCCTGTACACACACATATGATGCTTGTGAAAATCAACTGCTGTCAAACTCCATGTCCACAGAGTTTGAGCCCTCCTATTGTGGCAAATACACATTTGTTTAAAAAAACCAAAAAAGTCAAAGTAAACAGTTACAAATGTTGGTTCTTTCTGAACCATGTGAGGTCTTTTCATACCTAATGTTGTCCTCTCCAATTTTGCCTTCTTGCTCCTCTGACACCTTACATAGTTTAAACATAGTTTAAATAGTGTCAATATAAGTGTCTCCTAACAGAGCATCTGTCAGCACTCTGAGAATCCTTAGCTGAAAACAGGAGCTGGCATCATTAAGGCGTGCTAGTTTCTGTATCTAATAGCTCATGAGGGATTAAGGTGGCTGAAAAAACCCCATCTTGCTTGCTTTAGTTTACTCAAACCAAAGCATGAACTACTCATTCACAGCTAGACTCGCTGGGACAGCTCTCAGCATGCCTCTGCTAAAAAAATATAAGCAACATCTCTATAAAAACACAAGCAACTAGGTGCCTTTGCCCCTCTACCGGAACAAAGAAAAGGCTGATCTAAACATTGACCGTGACTGATGAAGGCATTCTGGACAAAAAAGTTGTTGCTTTTCCATTAGTACGAACTGATCTGACAGAAAATAACTTCCCAGAAAATCTTACTCCTCTTACACCATTATACCATGAAGACTACCACAACACTTTCACTAAACAACCTACCAAGACCTCTGTAAATGTTGCAGTCTCATTTAATTTTGACAGGAGTACGGGTCTTGTCCTTTCTGTTGAAGACCGTACAGCCCTGTGACACAAATGTAATATCACAGCTGTGGTCATAGAAACAATATACTTATTTTCATTCCACAGCTTTATTCCTTGGGATGTCATTGTTCAGCGGTTTCATTACAGCAGAACATTATTTTAGAAAACGTGTATTAGCGTTCGTATGTTAGGCCCGGGTGTCTATACAAGCCACTTTAAATGTATCTATATGTAAGCATTGTTATTTCCTCTAACTAAGCCTATGAGAAAACTGACTAGTCAGTCTTTTTTCTTTTGAAGATGTTAAATCACCCCCTATGAGTATTTCCTAAGATCAGAGTATTTCCTAAAAGAAAATAGTGGGTGCAGTGCCATTTCAAAAACGGTTACTAATCCCAGAGATGGAATTGTTAGAATTTTCTTCCCTTCATCTTCTTGAATAAAAGCCTTCATTGTAAAACCAGCCTTCAACAGGAGAGTTGATGAGTCAGGCTGTCGACCATGAGTAAACCACTGGCCATGGGGAGATGACTCTTAACTGATTAGGCTTCATTTAGCAGCAATGGAAGGATTTATGCAGAAAAGAGGTTTTCGCACAGCTCCAATAATGCTTCCCCAGGAAGTGGCATGTAACTTCAAAAAAAACAAACCAAGCATTTAGCAGTGATCTCAACATATCTGTGCCTGAACAGTGCTTACATTTTTCAAGTGGTATTATTTTCATGGTTTTTCAGACAAAGCTTTTACAAGTAGATTTATGGAGCATAAAAACACTGGCAAATTGTTCCAGATAATCTTTTCATAGTTTTACCTTCTCCTAGTTTATTCCTTAGACTAATGTTTTCACAGCTGTGCAATCACGGTGGGGTGTTTCTGGAAGACTTGACGGAATTCTGTTTTTATTGCCGTACCTTCGCACGGCTTGCATTTAAAGGTATATGTACACAGCCTGGGTATCCGGACTAATTTTAAAACAAGTAGCCTAGGTAACGATAGTGGTGTAACACCACCAGTTTAGAGCTCAGTGCAGGCAAACTGAGGAGCATTTCGTCAACTTCTGGTACTGATTTTGGAGCCTGCACTGGCTACACCTAGAGCAGGATATGATCTACTCAGTTTAAGGGTAATGTGGCCGCACGTCTGTCCATGCCTGCAATTGCATTTGCTTCATGTACACTTGGTATGAGTCCTTCATTCCCAAAGGCCAGAGGAATTCTTAATTTCGCTGTCAATTTAACTCAGGGTGGGATCTGTCTGCCTTAGGCAGCTGAATGATGTTTCAGGCTGAGCTAATTGCCCTCAGTGCTGTTTATGAATGGTGGAATGAAAAAGGCTGTTCCAAAGGTCAGTGCATCTCATACTGGAGAAGATGTCTCAGTGAAGTCAGAAGTTTTTTGCTGTAGGAGTGCCTGTTCCTCTCCACTAACCGTAAAGAAAGTCTAGCGTGACGAGCAGATACGGATGTCTGAGTTTTAGACATTTGAAGTGAGTTAGATATATCACACAAAGCATCCGTAATACAGGTCCATATCTGCTGTTCACATTACTGGCCATGCCACTTGGCTTCATACTGACCCCAACTGACCAAAGGGGTATCCCATACCATATGACGTCATGCTCAGCATATAAAGCTGAGGGAAGAAGGAAGGGGGGGACGTGGGGAGTGATGCCGTTTGTCTTCCCAAGTAACCATTACGTGTGATGGAGCCCTGCTTTCCTGGGGAGAATGCGGGCATCAATCCTGCTACTTCTTGCAAGCCAAGCGAGCGCTCTACCATTTGAGCTAATTCCTCCGATTTTAATCCATTTTAAAAAAAAAAGAATTCTGGGCTTTAATATTTGTTGAGGATCACATGTTTTAAATTCTGTCCTATTTTTGTCAGCAATACATGTAATGGTGTCTGTGGTGTGACATGATTTCTGCGTTGAGGCCCCGTGCTTCATGTGTTCTTGCATCACAGGAAATATTTTCCCAGCTGTCTTTATGAGCTGAGGGCTGGTGGCTCTTTAATTTTATGGAGGGATACAATGTTTCATGAGAGAACCTCATTGAATCAATATGATTCTGAAGTGGTAAAGCAAAAGCCAAGAGGGCAATGCTCCCAGTAGATTTAGATTATGCCATGCTCTATGGCCCCGTTATTTTCAACAAAGTGTGCAAAAGCGGCTGTATCTGCAGCTGAACTGCTGGGATACACAAAGTGTAATTAATGCAGTTTCACCAGTTCGTCTTCTGTAGCCATTCTTATATGCCCTGCTTTTGTCTCCAGATCATCAAAGTGTGTGCATGTTGTTATGAATAATTCAGTAGAGATGCAGACTTATAACATTATCTGCTTATAAATCATGCATACCAGAATATTAATCACGCCCACGCTCTGGGCAGAGGAACAAGTTTAATCACCTTTTATCTGGTTGGTGTCTGTCACAGGCAGATTACTCAGAAGTGTGTGGTGGGTAACCCGTGCTACAGCAGCGGAGCATGGTTGCTTCTCCAAGGCGCACGTTATTACTCATGAAGATTGCATAAATCCTAGGGCCATACTGACCCCTCTGCTTAAAGCCGTTTCAGAGTACACACAAGCTTGCATTCTTTTAATGCGATGTTATTTAGCGAAAGCTAAGAAAACCATGGGAGGATACGTAAGTGACTGTAACTTGCGAGTCAGCGGGGTTTTCATGGATCCCTCAGCCGCAACAGAAAATGAAAACACGTAAGTCTCACAGGCAAATGGCGGTATCAGTTTTGCCACTGAGAGAAATTAGGAAGAGGACTGTGTCACTGTTAAGATATAACATATTTTGAGACATGACAGTTTTATGCCCAGTAGCCAAACCTTTCTAATTATTTCACTTTCTTTTTCTGAAGGCTCATACCTAATTCCCTCTTCTACAATTGAACCAACCAGTTGTGCAAACCTGGGAAGCCTTTGCCAAGGTAAGAAGCCCACGTCATTTTCACAGTTTCATCTTTAGGAAATCTTCATTTTCCTTGGGTTTTTTATTCCATTTCTTTTCTATTATTTTTTCTAAAAGGGTGAACTGCAATAAAAAATAACAAGGAAAGGAATTCTTTGGTCTCATCAAGTGTGTGGGTGTCCTGTACGTACAATATGTGGAAAAAATGTGATCGCTCCCTTGATAATACATTTTCCAAATAGTCTCCATTATATTAAAACTGAATTAATCAGCTGCTTTCATTTCTTTCTCCATCTCTTCTCCTCCTGCACATTTTGACAGTAAAATATTAACCAGGATAAGAAGTGGGTACATCTGTAAATAGAAAATGAGCAGATGTAAATAAAGGAACTGACTATTATTGATTTTTTCCAATAAGCTATTTTGAGACTAGATGCAAAATGCAAAATCCAGCAGCTATTCGTTAGTGGAACACTTGTTACAGCACTTAGTGATGGTGTAATAGTGTAAAAATCACCACATATAAGAATTCATTAGGTGTCTTTAAAGGTCAGCTCAGTTGAATGCAAGGAACAGGTGAACCCTAAAGATTTCCATGTCATGTGAATCGTTGGACATGCAAGGACAGTTAATTCCTTCTGCTCTGCTTAAAGGCTGAAGTTCTATAATAATGCTCGGTATGAACAACATGAGCCCATTTCCACAATACCATCATGAACACAGACCTGCTAATGAGGTGGCACGCTATGTTAAACTTTAATCACAGGAGCAGCTGCCCTAAAAATAATGTCTAGCTCTGTAACCCTTTTCAGGCTGAATGGTGGAAGAAGGAGACAGGAGAGAGTAAAATATAAAAGGGGAGGAGGAAGTCTCAGAACTCTTTCAAAACCAACATTAATAAGTAAATCAAATTTAGCTTAAAAATAAAAAGGAAAATGCTCTCTGCTTGGGAAGCCAGTAAGAGACCTATGTCAGTCTTCAGTGTACTTCTCCCAGATTTTCCTGAGGTAAATTTGCTTCAGGTTCTTGGAGCGTATTGTACTGGTCTCCACAAGGAAAATGAGATGCCAGTTATGTCCATAATCAGATTTCAAACAGTAATTTTCAGGCACCATGTTCACAAAGCACAATATGATCTAAATACTACTACTTGAATACCTTAAGTAAGTGTGACAGCAACAATTATTCAGTATTAGTCTTTTTATATGTAAAGGGTAATATAGCCACCATATAAAAATTTTGTGTATTCTTTTGGAAGAACGCTGAGCATTTTCCTCTTTCAAAATGGCATGGTGTGAAAGGTGAGAGAATATGTTTCATTAGGTCAGCTAACATGGCTGCAGAAATGGACACACTTTCAGCGAAACAAGCCTGTGTTTCTAAAAGCCTCATCCTTTTTTCCAGCTTTATTAACTTGTCTAGTAGAAGATACTGCCTCTAATAAAAGATGCTACCTTTCAAACTTGCCTCTGTTAACTTCTTAGACCATCACATCTTCAATTAACACTATGAGTACTTTCATGAAGGTAATACTCTTTCCTTCTCTGAAAAGTGTTTGGTAAAGTGTCACTGGTGTTCTGTGTTTGTCACTTTGGAGGTGGCAGATTAGATTTACCCTGTTCGTCATCATCATCATCATTATTGTCATAATAATGAAAATCATAAAAAGGTGTCTGTCTGTCTATTTCTGTCAGCACTGCAGACTTATTTTAAACTGAGAGGCCAGTTTGGATTCCTTTTTTGTTTGTTTGTTGTGTGTTGTGCAATAGCACCAGTAACAAAGTTTGTGGATGCTAGATTATGTCAGCTATGTCTGATGAAAGAGCCGTTTTCCCCATTATGCTTAGCAAATATTTTCATTCATTGGAGGATGCCTCCTTTAACTGCATTGGCTGGAAGATACAATCAGTAAGAAGCCTTATAACTTGTTTCTCAGACAATATAGCCCTGAAGTTACATGGAAGAAGAGCTTTTTTGTATTATAGGGTGTCACTTTACGTACTCGCTTTCCCAGTTAGAACCTGTTTGCTGCAGTGTCCAGCTCTTCCTTCTCTTTCCAGTTTCACTGAAACCTGAACATGAACCTGCTCCCTAAGCTGAGACCTGAGTTTATGACTTTCAGACTCAAAAGGTTAGCTAAAACAACCTCATAAAAAATCAAAAGTGCAATTTCTTGCCTAAAATACAATTGCTTAACCTTTCCAGGTTGGTTCTTGGTCAAAATCTGCAAAAGTCATGTAACACTGCGAGGTTATACTGCACCAACCTTCAGATGTTAAAAAGGGTTTTCAGGAAAAAAGAAATCTGTCAGTGAGTGGATTTACATTTCCTGGGAGTTACCAGATAAAATTAAATTATTTTCCAAATCATTATTTGAAAATTTAGTGGCATGATCTTTGAATTCCTCTAGCAGGTATACCCTCCCAGTCCGCTGTGGGGGAAATTTGCAGTTTTGGCTCCTCACTCTGATTTTGAAAAGTGTTCTAGCTGGTTCTCCTGGGAAACATTTGCCAGGGTTGTGTGGGGTGACTCCTGTTAGTGTCAGTGGGAACACTACAGCTGAGATCCTACATGAAGCTTTCAAAATATATATTCCACTTCAATTATTCCAATTCTGATTTCCATTCTCTTCATTGTAAGGAGTTCAATGGAGTTAACTGGATCCTTACATGGGCGTTTTAGTTTCGCATTTGTTTGTCATCTTCAGTCCCTGAGTGGGGACAATTATTCTTTTCACAAGCAATATTCTAAGTGCATGCGTCTTAGAACTTATAAGGTCTATTTTCTGATCTTTGCACACCTGTTTGGATCTGAAGCTCTCGTAAGAGCGTTTTGAGTTTATGAAAGCAGTACAGGACTGATCTTGCAAACCTTACACTGGCAAAACTCCCACTGAAGTCAGTGAAAGTGAAGATTGCAGGACTGGGACCTCAGTTCATATCCATTCATCACTTTGTGCAGAAAAAATAATGTATTTATTTAACATTTATGGCATTGTGTGTAGATGGTTTCATTTTACATTGTCATGCGTTGTTCCCATTATGTCTTACCTTATTAACATTCATATTTCATTCAAGTTCACCTCTTTCTCATCTTTATTACCAGCTACTGTAAATGCTACTACTCCTACACCACCCACTGTCACCACTAACATGCCCGATACTAATAGAAACGATAAGCCAAACAATGGTAAGAAATCCTGTGTTACATTTTTCCTTGTACTGTGTCTAGAGCAAATTTATTGTATTTTAAGGTGTGTTTTCATAGTATCATAACGTCAAGGGTCATGTCTCAGTTCTGATCTCATTTACACTGAAATAAATCAGGAGTAACTTCACTGGACCATGTAAGAATGGTGTAAATGAGAACAGAACCAAACTCGGTGTTTATTTGTACCATGTTTCCTGGCTCTTGTACAAAAGGGACTCACTCTGTGTCACCCATTGTATTTATCCATGCAAAGAGCGAGGGAAGGGAGATGGATTTTTAAAAAGGGTCCAAAAAGAGCCACGCTATTGAAATGTTTTAAGGCTGCAGATTATGAGGCATTGCGTAGCTCCTGCCTGTGCAGCCAGGGTGGTAGTATGCTGGGATTGTCTGTTCCTCACTAGCTGGGCGCAGGAGCCAAGTGGAATCATTCCTATGGAGCAAAGCCACTTCCACTGAGTCAACAGGAATCTTTCCACTGACTTCAAGAAGAGCTGGATCAGACTTTACTAGGGAAAATGTTGACAGTATCAGATATCGTTTACTTTTCATTTAGAAAGATTAAGGGAAAAAATAAGGTAGTAAATGATCCTATTATTAGCACAGGAAAAAAGCGGGGATTTCTTTTGAGGTTTTCTCAAATTCTATGATATCACTGTTTCCTAGAGACTGAGCATCATTTTGTGAGGCACTGCTAAAATATTTATTAGTTTGTTAAAGATAGTTGTTAAACATTATTAACAACAGAGATTTCTGCAATTTTTATCTAAGGCTTAAAGATATTTTTTGTAAAGATTTATTTTTTCAGTGTGCTCCACAGAAGTAAATTAGAATCTGGGGAGCAGGGGGGGCTTCTTTGTTTGTTTTTTCCAAATGCATCAGTTGTTACTGCAGGATTTAAAATTCTTGGAGTATTTTTTCTCTTGGCAGATCATTTCTCGTACATTGGCAATCAGGCAGTACAGTAGAAAATGTGAAAGAATTTATCTGAATTCAATCTGTTTGGATTTACTAAGCTGTAGAAGTAAGAAGAAAATATTGAAAATTTCTTCCAAATTGTGTTTTTTTTCTTTTGGTGGAGCCACTCACTCTATGTTCAGCCTGAGCAGTTAACTCTGATTTTTGTAACTACAAAAGGAACTGAATGCCTTATTAATGTTAGCATGAATAAAAAATGGACAATTAAGTCCTTTCTTTGGTTTTGAAACTCCCAAGAGAAAGTAGAAAGACCAAGAAAAATAAGCCAAGTTCATTTACAGTAGAAGCAAATTAAACTTTCACTCAGCTAGCTGGCATCATTTTCCACTCTTGGTAAGTTGATTTTTAGACCACGAGCAGACAGCCAAGAACAGACAGTTAAGTTGCATATATTTTCTTTAATCCATTAACTATGTGGCTTACTACACACAGACCTGCAGGAATTCAGACTTCCTGCTACAGTTATCTTCAGAATGAAGAGAAATTCACCTGAATCCTCCCACTCACGACCCCAGAGGCAGCAAGAGTCTAAGATAGAAGGGGTCAAAAGCATAGGAATTATCTCAACCCCAATTATTTGGCCAGTGAAACACAGGCCTCTCCATTTCAGTAAAAACTCAGCAGATGAGAACCCAGAGAGAAGAACCACGTACAGCTTGTTTCTTCCAACTGTGTCCACATCAGCTGCTTCTGAGGAGACCGGCAATGATACCTTGGCTGCCTTTACAGAACAAATCGACTTAGACAATACTGTAATGAATTGGTTACCAAATGAAAATACTTCGAATGGTTCTAGAAGTTCGTTTGATGGCACTTCTGATGCAGCAGATGCTGTTACAGAGCCTTCTGTGAATGCAGCAGTTCCTCTTCTTCAAAACAGAAGTCCTAATGCAGAGCTAGCACTGACTCTGGCAGATGGGCTAGATCGTTCGGACTCTGAGTCAGCGTTCCGCTCTCCCCTCAGCAGCAGCAGCACTGCTTACGAACACAAAAAAGAAGCCACGTGGATTTCGTCCTCCAACAGCAGCTCAACCGATTTCATGCATATAAGCGATGTCTTGGAGCCTGAGCGTTGGAGTGAGACTGCGTTCCATCATCATATCACCTCTGACATTCAAGAAGACAGACATCATTCTCTTTCTAGCTTATCTATATCACCTGCAGAGGAGAAATCATCATTCCAAAAAAGTAGGCTAGATTTACTAGACTTCACACCTGAAAATTTTTACCTGCAAATGGTAGAAGGCGATGCTGATAGGAAATATTTTTCTATGTTAGCAGCAAACAGTGAATTTCAGTTTAGAAAATCCGCGCACATTAAAGAACATCATTCAGGAGGCATTACAAATTTAACCTCTGTGGAGACTCCACGTGCAAACCCAACAACTTTTTTTCAAAACGTGAAAAAAACATACACAAAATTTATGCCTGACATCCAACCGACAAATTCAGTCCTAGGACATAGTGGAGAACCACTAACATTTTCAGCACTTCTGGTAGGAACAGGTTGGACAAGCTCAGCATTTAAGCAGGTTGTAACAACGACCCTGCCTGTTTATCAACAGTCGTTGACTGACGTATATTTGGAAAGTGACAGCATATTTATATCTAATAGCAATTACTGGTCTCATTATTTAAAACGTTCAGTATATTTTCAAAAGCCAAGTGAGACCCTCAGAAATGGAGTACTGGAGAACAATTTAGATGCATTTCATGACAGTAGTCAAAATGAAGAATCAGCTTTTTCCATATTAGAGCCAGAGAACACTAATAGAGTTGGCAACTCCTGGGACTCAGGTTACTTGGATTTTCCAACAAAATATGTAGATATTGCCCCGTCTTTAAGAGCAAGTTTCTGGACCGTTTCCTATCATTTGAAAGAAGCATCTCAAGTGTTTTCTGGGGAGCCATCAGAAAATTGGTGGCTCTCATTTAATAAACTGCTTTCTTCCCCAACAGAGAGATTGCCATCCTTTAGTTCACCTGCTAAGTCTGACAGTATGTCTGAACAAACATCTGCCATTAGATTGTTAGGTCCCAGGGCTGAAGAAATGAACTTCTCTAGTCATGCATCAGCTTTGCAAACACAAATCTTTAGTTCATTTATTCCAGGCCTTTCAAAGAGAATTTCAAAAAGTAATGGCAGGACAATATCACAGTTCCAGTCAACAGTGAACTTTGCAAACCTAACCGTGTCTTCCAACAGTGAATTTTATTTTGATTTTGATTTTCCTTCCCTGGAAGCACCTTTGAGTCAACCCTCTGTACAGGTACAGGTAAGTGCCTTTGATAAGGTACTTGAAAACTCCACAGAAAAACTAATGATATTTGATAGTTTGCATATGCAAATTGGAACTGACATAGTAAGTGATCAAACCAACATGACCTTCCTAAACAATAGGCAGCAGCTTGTTTCTGTCCTTCCAACACATTCAGGAAGCCAGCCTTCATGTTCAAGGGATAGCCAAGCTTCTTTCTTGATCAATACACCAGTTAAGAGTTTGGTAAACAGTACAAAAACACATGGATCACCGCAGTCTCAAAGTCTTTCAGCGAATGATGCTATAACAAATACTATTGATAAAGCAAGAAGTAAAGTTCAGATAGATGCAGGTGTTTTTTTAAAAAACATCAGTTCGATGAGTTCTGACTTCCTTCCACTGACATTGTCTTTGGAATTAAGGCACCTTCTTCATTCAGACTCAAAATTCAGAGTCAGTGTACCTCCTAACAGCTACTCGACACATCCACTCCCACAAAGTTTTCAGAACCATCGTGATACAATTTCTCCAACCCTGATTCCTCAGTGGGGTGTAGCAGAGTTAAGCTTGCCAACAACAGTAACACCAAGAAGTCATCTAATTGTTTTAGGACAAAACTACATTGAAAATCAAGAGGACAATCTGAGATATTCTCTATGGGCAGTAAAAGAAGAAATCATTGGTGATAATGAAGACATAAGGAATTCTGCTGTTCTGACATCAACAAACATATTGAGGCTTTCCGAATGGGATTCAGAAGGAGAGGTGTATGGATCCTTTAGCAAGCACAGAGAAGGAATGTCTTCTCTGAATATTGTTAGTACTCACGCCTTGGATTTTGAAAATGCTGATAATGGACGTTTTGCAAATCTCTCTTCTATTCTGGAATTGTCAAGAACTGAAATAATGAATGATGCGATACCTTTGCCATCTTCCTATAGTGGAGTTATTATTCAGCACAAAGAGACCATCTTGAACAGCACTCTGACGACACCTGGAGCAACAATCCATCACTCTTTCATGCAGTCCCAAATGCCAGTTTCTTCTGTAATGTACCATCAGTCATCAATTTCGGCACATGTTCATTCCTCGGCCAATTTATCATCTGGGACAAGCCAAAATACTACCCCTTACCCACCACTGAATCAACTTACTAGCTCTCCTGCAGTCTTTTTATCGTGTTTATGTTATTCCTTCACTGAGCTGGGCTGCCTGTGTCAACCTGAGGTCAACTACAGTATGTCAAGCTAGATGTAGAAAAAACCCGGATCATCTTCTCTGTTAGATATTCAGTTGGTAGACTGAACATAGAAGTAGCTGACTTTCATCCTTTAGATATAGATCCATTTAGCATATGAAAAGATTTTAGAATAGAAATTTTATGTAGGAGGGAATTTGTAACATCTTAGTGATAGTAAATGTCATTAACATGTGATTTCTAATTTCTAATGTACTTCTCTAAGACAGCTCTCATGAGACTGTGAGAATAATATATCGGGTTGCCATGTATTCTCTATATTTTTATGCCATTTTATTGTTTGAGATTGTATGGATGTTTTTCACTTACAGTATTCATATACTTTTTAGGATTTAACTTTCAAAAAGCAAAGATTTTCCAAAAGAAACTTTTGGATAATTTGCCTAACAGAATTAAAAAAAAACCAGTGCTGGTTTTTCATTGGTCATGATATTTTTGTAATTGGTGGTGGGTGTGGGGAGAATTGTTTTTCCAGGTTCTTTTTTCCTCTTTTTTCAAATTATCTTTGGCTACTTTTCATCAATTTTCTGCCCATAAAAATATTTTTTTTTTATTCAGCATTTTGAGGTGGGATTTCCACTGTTTAATTTGGAGAGTGAGAAATCATTTTTAGTTTTCACTATCTGCCATTGCAGTCTCCTGAGAGTGTTTAAAAATGTAGATTAGTTCTTTGTTCTTTTTTCGCCTCATTAAAACATGCTTTGGGTCACTATCTGATGGAGATCTTGAAGCTGTTGACTAGTTTGTAGTTACTATGTTTGATTTTTAAAATACTTTGCATATTCTTATATTAAGGTGATTTTGTCCATATACATAATTATATAAATAAGATTATAATTATA
>NW_009197995.1:0-4530 GCF_000690835.1 Fulmarus glacialis
TAAAAATAACTACTATATATATTATATGTATTAAAAAGTTAACGCAGCTGCTGGTGTCAGGATCCAGCCCAGCAGCGCGACGGCAGGAGTAGACAGTCCTTCCTAAAGGCACTTTCCTCCCCTCCATCTTCCCCTTCCTCCTCCCTGCTGAGCACCACCCATGGCATGTACTAACTTAGCAGTGACATTCAAGCCCTGTATTAAGCAAGTATCAAATCCTCATCGCTTTTTTTTTTTTTTAAAAGCTTGGTTTCATCTTCAAAAACAGCTTCTGTGAGCTCCCAGCTCCCAGCCCCAGATCTAAGAGGTGATTTCAGCCAGCTCTGACAAAGGGGTGGAAAGAGTTTTGGGAATATTAATTCACAAAAAGCAGCTAGGGCTAAATCAGCAGCGGGTGAATGAACTGCACATCTGTGCTATCCTTAGCACGTGTTGACTTCCAGCCCAAAAAAAGGAGACAGGCACTATTGGGGGTGATGCCTGGGTCATGGGTAACGTGCCGAGAGGTCGTGGGAAGGATGGCGATGCAGCCAAAAACATTTCAAGGTGGAGACTAGGGAAGGCACAGAGATACCGGGGATGAGGGACATCTCAGCTGGAGTCCTCCAGCTCTTGCTCTCCCCTCTCTGGCCAATGTTATGCAGAACAATGACAGAGCTGTGTTGACCACCATCCCTCTCTGACATTTCCAAAGTAAATCCCATGTATTGATTTTTCCCAGTCAGTAAAACCTCACCTCAGGGTCTGGCATTTTGTTCCAGCAATTAATTATTAACTATCTCACCTCACACTGGGGTCCAAAGGCCTGGCCACCTCTGAGAGCCAGGTGGACCCAGCGCCCACCCAGCAAGTGCAAGGGAGGGTGAAGAGGGTGGACATTGACCTCCTGACTCTGATGGTGTACTCCAGAGCTTGAGTCTCGGGGCCGCACCAGCATTTGCCATTCCAATCTACGCCAGCAGATTTTCCAAGCAGGAAAAAAAAAAAGCCATACCTGGGAAAGGCACCTTCCTGGCAGCTCCCACCAAGCCAGAAGCCATAGGGGCGGTGGACAGGGTGGGGTGGCTTGGGAAGGCAATGGGTAGCAGAACCTCTTGGTCAAAATTGTCAGCAGGAGGTTGGTGGACACAAAAGTGGCCTAGGACACGGTCTAGCTCTGATACACCCCTGGCTACAACCCAGTTTGATGGTTTGATCTTTGTTTTTTTGAAGGCCTATGGCAACTCAGAAATAGATTTCCATCTTTCCATTGAAAAGAAATCCACTGAAACCCAAATCATTAGTTCATTCCTTCCATTCATTCATCTGTATCTTCTTCCAGCTTCCAAGCTCTTTACTACTAAATAAATGAGGCGTTTCCTTATTTTTAGTATTAGTGATCCCAGATACTCATAATCTGAGGCTACTCAATACCATAAGATTTCTTAAAAGTAACACATTTGGAGTTTACTTTGTTTTCTATCTTTAATGATCTGAGTTCATATGTTGAAGTCCTTAACAGTAACCATCACAATAAGAAACTTCCTCTTTCAAAAAGAAAAACAAGTATTTTCAAGGAATCAGACCTCTGAGAGAAACTACCCATCACCACATGACATAAACCCATGACAGTTATCACCACTGTGGCTTTTTAAAAGGGGGAAACTGTCACAGCTGGAAAATCAAATACAGACCCTGCGCAGATTTAGCAAATTCCAATTCCTTCGCTGTCCAGACACCTGGGGCTAGCTGTGATTTCACAGGGCTGCCTCCGCCACACAGATCCCCTCGGCAAAGGAAACAGCCTGTTCGGAGCTCATGGGCTTGTGGAATTGCTCCGTTGGTGGATAAAGCCACACAACTCACCTCTGTATCCAATTCCCCCTAGGGTAATCGAAGAGGTGCTGGAGATACGCACTAGTTGACACTTGAGCCTAGCATATTCCTGATAGAAGACTTCAAAACACCGAAAATCTTGTTTCCAGACAACCTCCAGCCATCAATCTTCACATCTGCAGCGTGCAACCATCCCCAAGCCCCTCAGATGGAGGATGAGGAGTGGTACTGGGGCTGCCCGCAACCACCCATCTCCTCACGCACCCCTGAACAAAGAGCAGTCAGCAGGCGCTGAGCACTGCCTGGCAGGGTGCAGGACCTGGCCATGGCTCAGCAGAGGCTTGGGGGACCCATGTTGTGCCACACAAGTGCTCTCCAGGGCCATCCTACCACAGCAAAGCCACTGGCAGCATCTAGGTTGCTCCTCACACAGCACCAGGAGAAACCACGCACCTCCACGGCTTGTCCACATCAGCCCTGAAGGAGCTTCTCCATGTGTGCCACCATCTTAGCAAATCATCTGCTGGACCCCACTCCCCAAAATACCTCAGCGGAGAAGAAAAAGAAGAGGTGAATGGGGAGTTTTTAGCACCTGCTGAAGCTGGCCAGCAAACACGCTTTGATCCCCATTGCATTTCAAATGCAACTCAACACTCGCGTGCCCGCGCAGGAGGCAATGCCACCATGCCCGGTGCATGTGTGGCTGAAAAACCTTGAAAACCCTTTTACTAAACCAAGTGCAAAAGTTTCAAGATGGCTTGGGCTCATGGGAGTGGTTGGTCCTATTCATCAGAAAATGCCTGGACTCGGAGGACACTGCTGCTTCTCCTAACAGCAAGAGGCTCCTGAGCTGGTGTGAGAGCAGGGGAGTAACAGGGAGAAAAAAAAAAGCCCTGGATTCGGAGAGGGATGAATTTGCAGGCAGTGATCTAGCAGAGCATGTGGGATCTATCTCAGGGATCTCCCAGGTTCATACTGGGAAACCTTGTTCCTGGGGACATGTTTACCATGTCCTGGTGCTCATGGTCTGCATGCCCAGGAAAGCGTAAGCTGTATGCAGCAGCCTGGCTCCTAATCATCACCCAAGTCCTACAACCCCAAAATAAGTGCCCCTGCCATGGGGTTCGGTTTCTGGAGGTAGACGCTTTCTGCTGTGGGGCTTTCCACACCATACAGCTAAAGGTGAGAAAAAATAGAGAAGTCATCTAAGCCAGCGTCTTGCAAGGCCATGCTAAGTCAAGCTTTAAGTGATGCAGCAATGGGTATAGACAGGGCTGGCAGGCCTGCTAGAAATCTAAGCTAGTGACTGATGACACCTAAAAATATTCCCCTGGTCCTCTCCCTCAGGGGCTTGGTTGCTTCCTGGGTATTTTGTCTTTTGAAAGGTTTAGTGTGAGGAGTAATTGCCTGTAAAACACAATGAGACCGAGTGTAATTGATGCCTGGGAATTGAGTTAAACCTCTTCAGTGCATCATCGCACCTCTCTCTCCCGGAAGGGGATTATCTGGCGGAGATGGAAACTGCATTTGGATGGACTGCTTGCTTCCCAAACACGCTGTTTTTCTCATCAGAGCAGAGCAGAAGATGATTGCAGTCTGTAGGATACTAACGTATGTAGTGCCAAAAAAATGCCCAAGCCCTCTGCCACGCTCCCAAGATTTGCAGAAATAGCGTCACGCATCCTGGAGGCTTTCTGAGCTGACCCGAAATTGAATGGCAAATGCAAGCAGCAAAGAGGCAGGAGGACCCCAAGCTCTGGGTCCTCCTTGGATCCATTGTCTTGGGGTCTGGATGGTTTTTGATGATTCCCTGTGGACAGAAGGTAGGAAAGTGGACTGGGAACCCTTATGCTAAAAGCACAGGCTGTGCTGACAGCTGGCTAAAGAGCTTCTGTGCTAGGAAAATGTTCTCTCTTCCTCCAGCACAGCAGAGGACTTGTGCATGATGAAAACAGAAATGCTTATGGTCTCTTCTGTCTTTAAGAGGACAATATAGTAAGTACAGTTTGGACAGGCTGCTTCTTAACCATAATTCTTTTCTTGCCACACTGAGCAAAAAAACCCCGATGACTGTGGTTTGCAGGGTGCTAAAACAAGGACTGACTCAAAAGTGCCAGCAGCTCTGCATGGGGCTTTCAGAGTTAACAAAAATAGCACCGCATATCTTTGAGGTGATCAGAATTGAAGCAGAAACGGACAGCAAATGCAGTCAGGAAATGGATTTATGAGCCTTTATTTAGGAGAGGTGGCTTCTGGTGGCAAATCTCACAGGGTGCTGCGAAGTGCCTGTGTTGAAGAAGTATCAACAAGTGCGGCCAGTGAGGCCCCCCCCATGCATGAAGGAGTGATGTGATTTGTCTGAGATCATGAGACATCTGCATTTGGGCTGGGAACAGAGCCCAGATCTTGTGAGCGTTAAAAACATTTGCTTTAACCACGCAGCTTTTCCCTTTCGCTTAGTGGAAGCTTTGAGTTGCTCCAGCTTCATTGCATTAAATCAACCTGTAACAAGACCGAAGTGGAAGGTTGCTCAGAGAGGTGGTAGATGCCCCACCCCTGGAAACATTCAAGGTCAGGTTGGATGGGGCTCTGAGCAACCTGATCTAGTTGAAGATGTCCCTGCCCATAGCAGGGGGGTTGGACTAGATGACCTTTAAAGGTCCCTTCCAACCCAAACCATTCTATGGAAGCGAAGGCTGAGATGCTGTGCCCTGA
>NW_009197995.1:4624-35996 GCF_000690835.1 Fulmarus glacialis
GAGACAAAATTAGTTACATTCCATCTTCTGAGCCAGAAAAAAAGATGACGCAAACCATAGCACGAGAACGCCCAGGCGGGCTTAAAGCTCCCCACTGCATTGCCCCCGTGCAGTGCAGCACAGCTGGATGCTGCAGACTGTGTTGCATTTTTGGGTCATGCACTGAGGTAATTACGAGTCGGCTGGCAGGTAGCTGTATCACTGCACAGATGAATAGTTAAGAAGTCATTTTCTTCCCCAGTGCACGTAAGGGTCAACTGCCGATGTACTTTTCTGACATAGTGGAAAAAACTTGGCAGTGACACAGTAGCCTTCACCCCACCTTAAAGATATTAAAACCAGCAGGCTTGGCTTTAATGGGAATGACAGGACTTTACTGGTCCTTTCCCCTTCTCTCTCTCCCCTTGGTACTGCTTAACTCAGTGTGTTTATCTGGGATTTCTCAGCTTGTTGTCCCAAACAGCCACTGTAAATACATTCTTTGACAGTGTTGTGGTTTAACCCGGCAGGCAGCCAAACACCGCACAGCTGCTCACTCACTCCCCGCTCCCACAGTAGGACGGGGGAAAGAATCGGAAAAAAAAGTAAAATTCTAAAATTCATGGATTGAGATAAAGACAGTTTAATAGAACGGAAAAGGAAGGGCAAATAATAGTAATAATAATGGTAGAATATACAAAATGAGCGATGCACAATGCAATTGCTCGCCACCCGCTGACCGATGCCCAGCCAGTCCCTGAGCAGTGATCGCTGCTTCCGGAACCACGCCTCCTAGTTTATATACCGAGCATGATGTAATATGGTATGGAATACCCTGTTGGCCAGTTTGGGTTAGCTGTCCTGGCTGTGATGCCTCCCAGCTTCTTGTGCACCTGGCACAGCATGGGAAGCTGAAAAGTCCTTGACTAGTGTAAACACTACTTAGCAACAGCTAAAACATCAGTGTGTTATCAACATTATTCTCATCCTAAATCCAAAACACAGCAATATACCAGCTACTAGGAAGAAAATTAACTCTACCCCCGCTGAAACCAGGACAGCATGCTGGAAATGTGTGCAAAGGCTAGTGCAAGACAAGCACTACCTAGCAACAACTAAAACATCAGTGTGTTATCAACGCTATTCTCATACTAAATCCAAAACACAGCACTATACCAGCTACTAGGAAGAAAACTAACTCTATCCCAGCCAAAACCAGCACAGACAGATACCCATCTAAATTCATACCAGATTCAATCATACCAGGTCTGACAACTCTTTTTTTAAGCCGCCTGAGGTTTTGCTAAGAAACCAGAGCCATGCCATAGAGCTGATGCTTTGTGTTTCTCAGGCGCACGTAGGATGCGGTGACTCTCAGACGATGCTTCCGACCCTGGGAAGGAAAAGACACGCTGGGAGCGTGTCCACGCTTTCCATATCTCCATGTTCCCCAAACCCTCCCTCATCCAAGCTGGTCCCTGAGTAAATATAGAGGCGATGGTTGAAATGAGACATTAGCAAGAGGTGGGTGTTTGGCTCTAGCATGGGATTTCCGACCAATCCTGACAAAGATATTTTGTATCCATTTGCCAAGAGGGACTCAGTCTCAAGAAAGGTAAGTTGTATTTTTCAAAGCGACTTAAGCCCTAGGAGCGTACACACATCACAAGTTTTCCTTATTTAATTGTAGGTGGATGTTTTTCAGATGGTTTATCAGGCAGTGAATAAACTCCCTCTTATCCACAAGACTCCCTCACTAATTTAAGCAGGATTTAGAAAATAATTTTAGGACAAAGAATCAGAAAGAACTGCAGATGTTGAAAAGTGGCTGGTTTATTTTATTCTGGCATAAACCTTTTCACATCTAAAATCACTTCAAAAATTGTGGGTATCTCAAATAACTTCCCTAAACAGAAGCTCAGATGAAATCTTTTGGTTGACTGCAAACGAAATGTCGGGTTTTGTTATACCAGGAAAACTCCTATCTCTTAGTTTGACGTATCATGCTCTGGGGCTTGGGGGTTTTTTGGTGACCCGGAGAGGTGAAAAGCCAAAGTCAAACCGACTCTTCAGGACATCTGCGTTCCTCGCGTTGACATTTCCACTTTCTCATTCATAAAGCCTTATTTTAAAGGATCAGTTCTTCTTGCATAAATGATGCAGTACTCGGGAGTCCAAGTCCTGTTGCATACCCCTTCCACTGCAGTGAAGAAAGCTTTGCTTCCCTGGAACAACTCAGCATTTCCAGGAAGAAAACTCAATCCCATTTTAAACATTTCCTTTTAAAAATACCCACAAATCCCAGGAGGAGAAAACGTTTGCCTCGCATGGCTCTGTAGGACTGCGTGGAATCAAGTCCCAGCTGCCGACTTAAATTGACAGTCGGAGAGGCCCTGGGAACGCAGATCCCTGCGGCACAGCCCCTGGGCTGTAATGTCGGGATTTAGCTGCAACGGATGAATCCCAGCCTGGCTTTGCGTTCCGTGGCCTGACCAGGTGGACGTGCCACCGGTCATATGGTCTCAATGCTGGTCTCCCACTCCCAAAATGAACTAGCAGAGACTCATTCCCTTAAATAGCTTACAGTGGAAACAGTTTGGGATGACAGATATTGGCAGAAAAGAGAAAAAGAAAAAAAAAAAACCCAAACCCAATTAATTTCAGTTCCTTGAATTTGAAGCAAGGGAATTTCCCCTGACAGAAGGGAGAAGCAGCTGGTGTCAGCTCTGGCTTTTGTAACCATCCTGCAGCCAAGAAGGAGCAGGGACCTTCTGTGGTCACTGGCCACTCAGCCGAGGGAGGGAGGGACTGGTCTCAGTATCGATGGAGAGACACACACCCCGGGCAGGGGAGGCATTTGGGCAGAGAAGGCACACCCCACCACTGCACAAGGCAGCAGCGACCCACGGCCACCCCCTGCCTCCCTGGCAGCAGCGTGGGGCACGACACTCCTGCTCCCCACAGCACCAGCCCCACCAGCAACTCGGGCAAGCCAACATTAGCCATGGCGAAGACGAGCGGCAACCCCGCCCTGGGCTTTTGGAAAGGATGATCATCACGAAGCAAGAGGGAGGCTCTTGGGAAACTGGGGTGCCGGGGATGCAGTAGGGGAATGCAGTTAAGCTGGACACAGCTAGGTCTGGCTTTTCTGGAGCTTCAGCTGCGAGAGCTGTTTGTGTAAGCCAAAGGAACGCCTACGAAACCTCTGCAAGTGAAGGGTAAAGCTGAGAGCCTGCAAAAGCACTGCCTGGGAAGGACTTGGCTTCAAGGGGCCAACACAGAGACTCGAAGCCACTCAGTGACAAAGAATGAGAGCCCAGGGGTCAAGGTAAAAGGGGTAGATCCTGTCCATGCTCCCACCACGTGCTTTGTGTCACCCAGTTGCTGCTGGCCTGTTAAGTTGGAGCACATGCATGGGCATTAGCTCCGTCTCCGATGAAGGAAGATGATCTTGTAGTGATCTGGCTGTACCAGAGATAACTGAGCAGACCCACAGCCTGGTGGGTGGAGGAGTGGATGCATCACCACCTTAAAAGAGCTGTTTCAGCAACGCTCTCCTGCCCAGAGCCCTGGCCTAGCCCCAAAACATGAGGCAAAGCACAAAAGCTGCTGCCTGAGCTTCAGTTACTGTAGAACTACGTAACGTTGTCTCCAACGCTGATGTTTGTGCAAAGAGGGGATGAAAGGGGCACTCCCTGCTGCTGCCCCTCACTTGGCACCAGTCTGGGTCCAGCCTCGAATGCCTGAGCTTGGCAAGAGCAGGAATTCAGACTCTGCTGTCTTTCCACTCTCATAAAAATTCAGTTCTGTAGCTTTATCCAAAATTAAAGAAGGTCCATTAAGTCGCAGTTGATTCCCGTGGGAGGCCGAGGGCACTGCCCTTGTTTGTAGCATTATTTACATTCACAAGGTTATTGGGTCTAAAACACATCTCAAATTCTGTGTCTTCCAGAAATAATCCAGGCTCCCAGGCAGAGGAAATACGGTGTAACGGAAAGCAGAACCCTGTACTGAAGTGTTTTACAGAGCATTTATTTTTTCCCAAGGTGCAGCCCTGGGATTTTTCTGCAGAGCTGTTGTACTGTCAGCATATGATTTGCTCTACTTGCCGTTTCAGTTTTAATGTCCCATTAATAATGCATCTCTGTATTTATTGCAGTTTGCATTAATGTTCCACTGTTACTTCTTGATCACTCGTTATTCTCTCTGTAGTGCTAGGCAAGGCTCCAAAACCCAAACAACGGCAGCAGTGTTTCTACAGACCAAGCTGCAGCCCCACCAGATTCAAGGCAGCCCCGCCAAGGGGGATCATTTATCTTCCCAAAGCTGGCAGAGCACGCTGCACCCAGGAAAACAGGAACAGCTCTACATCCTCTCCAGCTCCGTGATCAGACCTAAACTTTTCCAGGGCAATTTGGACAGTCAGCTCTTTTGAGGGATCTAAGCCATAAAACTGTAAAACATCATTAACGAGCAGCTTGCTTAATCCTGGCTCTGCGGCACCCACTATGACAGGAGCGGGAACAGGCCGTCGGGCTGGCTCTGGCCAACAGCTCAGCGGCACACGCCTCCGTGGAGGATGCGCTAACGATGCCTCCTGTGATCAACCTCGCATTCCTGAAAACCCCTGCTTAGCTGCCCCTTGAGCCTGCAGCCAGCAGAGCTCTGTAGGTACCTTGATTTCTCACCCTACAGCACTCTGAGCACCCCATTATACCCCCGTACGCCTCCAGCTCAGCATCCAGGCTTGGGCGTTGCACTACCGGTGTCCACCTCCCTCTGGGAGCGTCCTCAGGCCTCACCAAATCCGTACCGCACTGCAAAGCAAATCAGAAACGATACAGAAAGGCAACACTGAAGGAGCTGGGTGGTTGCCTCACCTGGGGGTTACAGTGCTCATCCATAACACAGGGCTTCATAACGCTCTTTTGCCTGAGGGACTTACAATCCCTATCTTTCACATCACAGGAAAATGCCTTAAATCCTGAAAAAGAGATAGTTGCAACCCTAGTTTTGAGGCAGGATTTCTCTCCGCCCTTCTGGATGAGACTGAACAAACACTAGGAGAAAGGTTTCTCTGGTCTTCCAAGAAAGCCCAAGTTTCCCCTCCCTTCCCCTGGGAACAGAGCTGACCTCCTCCCTCCCTTACCCCTACAAACAGCACATTACTTCCAGCAGAGGCAAGGAGTTTCAGAGCAGGAAAACAGAAGTTTCCCTGTCCCGGGCTGGTGGTTGGGGCACTCAGGAGGTGGGTTTGAAGCCCCTCAGGGCACTGCAGAGAGCCCAAAGCAGGTCTCCTGCAGGGTCTGCCCTCAACACCAGGCTCACGGGCACGACAGGACGTGGTTCACCCCCTCTTCCCTGGCCATACTTTGAAAAAAGTCACATTTGCTCTCTTTTAGTTCTATTGTTACTATGCACTTATCTACAAAACAAAACTCAGGGGTCTTCAGGGTGAAGCATCATCTCTGCTGCTCAGCGTGCTACAGAAACTGCAAGGAAAAGCAGGGACTGAAGATGCAGAGTTTCCACTGTTCCCTTCTGGGGAACAACCCTTCCTGCAGGTTGCCATGCAGCAAACCGGGGGAGGCAGATCTCATTCTCACCCACTGCGCAGTGGTCACCTATAGACCCCAGCCTTCCACCTTAAACATAAAGATTGCCATGTTCAACACCGAAACCTTCAAAACGCTTTTTGGATCTCAACTCTTACGGGTGATGTTCACGAGTTCTCCTGTCTGACCTAATCCCAGAGAAGACAGGCTTGATCCGCCTGCAGCCAGCCAGAAGCGGGAGCATGGCCCGGTCACCACAATCTGACCTTGTGTGAAGTGTCCCTGAGGTGTCACATGCCCTTGTACTTGCCAAACTCCTCAGCAGATGAGGTAGCTTCCAGATTTCCGTACTTAGTGGCTAGCTTCAAGTGGTTTGTCTGGAAAGGCTTCAAATGATTAAAGATCTCTTCGAGCTGTGTTGTTGCCACTGCTTGGTTACTGACCTACACAAGCATAACAACATGGGAACCAAGGATTTGGCAAAACAAACTTTTCTGCTCCCTGTCTTCTAATATTTAGCTTTGCTTTTGAGATAAAAGAAGCACTAAGTCCTATTTGTATCCATTCTCATTGCCTGACTTAGAATTTCTTTTAAAGTTTACTGTCAAGAACAAGCCTTCTATTACAATTTATTAAGCTTGAACGTAGCTCACTTTCCAAGTGCTGTGCAAATAAAACCTGATTCACCGTTAGCAACATATTGAAAGGATTTGTTATCCCTATCTTACAGGTAACAAATCTGGATCAGCCAGTGGGTATTTTGAACCATACAGTAGGTGTTTTGTACCATACAAGCAGGATAAAACCCACAATATATGCCCTGCTTGCCAAAGTATACATGACCAGAAGACGAGGATCACTGCCTCCCCTTCTGGCTGAGTAACTCTAAGCTCCTTCTATTACAGCTTTAAAAAAGCCTCTTCCCCCAGCTTTCATATCTGCATATGCTAACCAGCCCCCTCCTGGAGTGCACTTTCAGTCAAGCTTATAACCTTTAGCTTTCCAGACAGATCATTTGCTATTATTAACGGAAATAACACATAGAAAGCAAGCAATTTTGGAAGCTACCTTTTCTTCTCTCATTCCTGCCACGTTTTCGCAGGGTATCTTTGCGCCCTACGGTGCAGCAGATAGTTAAGAGAAGGGATGGTTCCCAGGGAAGAAGCATTAAGAGCATGGCCAATGTGCCAGCACTGCATCCGACTTCTAAATCACCTACAAATGGAAATGCAGCATGCATACATAAACTAGAGGAACTCACCACAAGGTTTGACTGCTTAGTATTAGTTTTGCATTATTTTTTATAATTGTGAAAGTCATCAAGTCAAAGATATTTGACAGAAGACTTGTAAACAGCGTACATTCAAAGTGATCCTCCAGAAAACAGTCAAAAATAAGCATGAAGAGTTTTCAGTGCCGTCTGACGTGTTTCTTCACCGCATCTTACTAGTTGAGCTTGGTCTGCCACCAGAGAGAACCAGGACGTTTCCTCAGCTTCAAAAAATCACACTGAATTCCGATTCAGTGCAGTAAGATACATACTTGGAGAAAAATGAAAAAGCAAGTCCCAGTTATGAATTCCCATGTTATTTAAGCATTTGCAAAGCTCCATTCTCACACTCCAAAGGGGCTTTCTAGCCTGTTTTTCTGGCCTTTCAATCATGATCTCCTCTCTATGAAATCACATCTACTGCCAGCTCTTTGGGATCCTTTATGCCAAAACTGACTCCACTTGTTTGTTTTACACAATTACAAAGCAGCAAGAGCCCCATCCATTATTGCAGCCTTCTCACAGACTGTGTTTGAGGGTAGGTAGCTCGCACTTCCTCAAAAAGTACCGTAGAGCGACAGCGATCAGTGCAAGGAACAAGAAAGAAACTTTAAAACAGAGAAGATCTAGGTAGCTGCATAGAGGTACATGTTGCATGAAAAGAAACAGAAGTTTTCTGACCACAGGAAGCAGGACATTTCTTCTACCTCCATTTTCTGCATGCTTGTGAATTTTAAGCGAACTGAAACTCCTCCCATCTCAGAAAGGGCAGTTTAGATGATTGCCAAGCCAACCTACTCACGCTACGGATTAAGAATAATTGCTAACTTCAGCTGCTTCTCCTTCACAGTATAAACTAAGCCCATTTATATGCCAAAATACGTACCGTTCCCCAGCCTTGGAGACACAGACTCAGTCATCTGAGATCCTGCCATACTCTCTCCCCTATCACTTTTGTCCATGGACAGGAACAGTCACGTACTTCGTTCTCCTAAGTAGACGTTAGGTAAGATCTGAATTGTAATGTTAGGGGCTTTCCTAGTGACTTCTTTCAGTACAGATCAGTATAGTTTTTCAGATCCTGGCCTGTGCCTAAATTTTAAAGGCAACTCAAAACTGAAAGGGGAGGTTTGGCTCACCCTGGCACAGCCAGAGCACATTTTCCAAGCGGCTCTATTTAAAGAATCATCAGTATTAGATAACCTCGGAGCAGGACTAACTAACCACCTACTAAATTCATCACCATTTCCTGCATAGCCAATTCTGCAGGGAGCAAGAAACAGCAATTTGACACCCAACGTGGTGTAAAACAAAGGACAGTCACTTCAGTACGTTTTCTCAACAGACTACGTAATATTTATATAGGCACTTTCCTGCTCATTTAGCATCCACCCCCTTTGTCTCCCTAAAGCATGTTGGCTGACTGCTGCCCCACCACCACACAGGAGTACTTTTCACCACTAAAGAAGCAAGCAAGCCTGCCAGAAGGATTGCTACAGGCAACACTGGCCTCAGGGGCTTCGGAGAGCAACAGAAAAGCAAGCTGGTGCCTGGAAAAGGACATCAAGTTGCTCAGGAGACTCGATCTCTTTTCAGTTGCAGCACAGCATAATTTCACATACACACATTTCAAGTGTGCAGAATTTGTATGTGGATATATTATGCCAAAATATAAGACAAGTTTGCCTGTATTTCATGGCTCCATAACTGTGAGGACAATTCATTATCATGACACAATCAAAGCGACCTCTTAAGCTTCACAGAGAAGTGATACGAACACTTGGATGAAGGAGTTATTTGGGTCAAACTCTTTGGAGAACTAAAGCATGCCACATCTCCAGATAGAAAATGTGGCATAGAGGCTCTTCACTGCAGGACTGTGAATACCTCTTAAGGATCTTTCTCAGCCAATGGTCTGTAACAATACAGAATGTAGCCTGAAATTAAAAGTCTTTTTGTTACCACGTTTGTTCTTTCCCATCTAACCATTTGTGAAACTGTATCCAACTAATTCTTTCCTGGTTGTTTGCAGAATGACTTTTTTTGGAGAAATACAGAGCAGGTGCTAAGATTGGAGAGAGACCCAAGGAAATCTTCTACGAAGACTTCCAAAGTGAAACTGGAGAGCTACTGGCCTAATGCATTTGTTAAGCTTCAGCGCAATTTGCAGTACATTTGACACAGTTTTAAGGGTCTGAGGCAGAATGGAGTCCATCACGATACTCCACAGAGGCTCTTTCACAATCCCAAGCCAACATCTCCCACTATCTGATCTGATCCCCTTTAGCGCAGCTCCACTGGCAGTAGGAGCTCCTCAACTGGCTAAGTGAGCTCTGGCACTTTTCCACTAGCTTAGAGGTACCACTGAGAACGATCAGGGGTTGAAATCTGTTAGAAAACTTGTCTAGATGGTAGCAAGCAAACTCCAAAGAATTTTAACTACTTGCGTGCATTGCATTCTGATTAAAATCAAATGTACAAACAAGAAAGTCTGATTTCTGAAGAGTGGCTAACAGCTCTCGGCTACGCAATTTTTAGCAGCCATCAGAGTCAAAGCGATGGCTGTTGGCTGCATGGCAAAATTCCCTCAGTAACACAGCCACATAATAGGGCGCTCAGAATACTCTTTGCAACGTCCTTTATTAAATATCCTCTTTGACACAGAATATTTAAGCAAAAATAGTTTAAAAACTGTGTTTTGGTAATTCTTACAGGAGCCTTTTGTGTAGTCAGTGTTACAGCAGCTCACATTGCCATTTAAGGAATAAATCTTTATCAAATGTCAGGTTTCTCACTGTGCGGAGATCTGTTCCATACAAAGAAGTCGTAAGAGTAGGCATTGGCAAATGTCTGTAGAAACCATGAAAACTCTGAATTCCAGTCTTCAGCTAATAAAGAAATTTAACAATTGTGTCACAGACACATAATTCTTAATAAATGAAGTAGCAGAATAGGAAAATGCATCCTCTAAAGCTTATAAAAGTCATGGCAGTGCATGCAAATACAGAAAAAGAAGAGGATATGCCTCAAGCACAGACGCTTCAATACAACGTTGAAGCTTCAGCACAGCACTGCCCAGCTACACCTGAGTCTGAATGCTATTTCCAATACTGGAAATTTGTCATGTAACAACCGTGCGGCAACTGGTGCCACCCACCCAGATGGGATTCTGCCCCACAAAAGTTAGACAGCATAAACAGATTCTGCTTTGACTTCTGTCTGCCACAGCAGTTGCATGGCCTGCTTGAGACCCAGACGGTCTCCTTCATTTTATTCTTTTCTATGTAAACCAATAATTTCATTTTTTACATTAATAAACAGTAAATAAATGTTTCTTTGAATCAAAGGATAGCTCCTATAGGTGCAGACATTCTCATTAAATAGATTAGCCTCATCAGGTATCCAGATCAACAAACCTACTGGCACAGGGAAGATGACTGGGGACACAGTGTATGCCCTTGTTGCATAGCTGTAGAGTATACATATCTCTTATGATGACCATTTTAGTCAGAATCCTTACGTTATAACCAAAACACTATGTGAGGGGTTGCTTGAGGTCAAACAAACCAGTCCCTCCTTTAACAACTTTTCCAACCACTAGGCATGCAGAAGGGGATCGCAGTTCATCATGGGCACCTATAACAGAATTCAAACAAAATCGTATTAGGATGTTTCCAAAGGTTTCTCAAAGGTCAGTGCTGAAAAGAAAGCATTTTGGTTTACATGCAAGAGGCCATCTGGTTCAGCACCCCCCCCAGCTTCAGAAAGGCACTGCCACCTACTGTTCAGATTGAATTTGTATTTCTGAGACCACGAGTCCAAAACTCTTCCTACCCCTCCTACAACAACTATTATCTCATCCCAGTCTTTTTGTGCAAGCAGAGAATTAGGTCACACATTACTAAATTCTCCCTATTCAGCATGAAAAGACAACACGTTCTGAATTCTAAGAGAACACAGATTTGACCCTCCAGTGAAAACATTTTGCTGATCAAATAGATAGCTAAAAAAATAAATCAGTGAGGCAAAACCAAAAAGATTCCCTTTTCATTGCTGCCTTTTTCCTTTGTGAATCCTTTTGATGTGGATTTTAAATCCTTCTGGCTAGATACGAAGAGAACTTTTCACTGGAGAGACATTCCATGAATTCCTTTGATGTTGTGGTTACTCACTGTAGCGAAATAGTGTCACAGAAATTTGGAAGCTCTCCAGATGACACGTCTGGCTAGGACTGTTTTGCTTTCACTGTTTTTATAAACATCCAGGCTGTTTTTCATTCATCCTAACTACCAGCAAGCTGGAATTTTGTCATTAGATCAGTTGGAAGATTGGAAAAAAAATTGTTAAACTTTTGATAAGTTTGGGTCATTCTACTGAGCAAAATGTACTGAACTTTCTTTCATACAGAGGGTGGGGGGAGGAGCTGCACCATAGCACAGTGCATGGCATGTGCTTGAGGCTCTGATCTCAGCTACAGCTGAATAATTAAATAGCTGCTCCTAAATGTGTGTCAGCTGAAGAAAAAAAAAAAAGCTCCTTTGTTAGATCATTAAACAAAACAGTCATAACTGTCCTGTTTGCTCATGTGACGTTAACAAAGAGTTATTCTTCCAGCAAACAGCCAAAGGGATCTCACTTCTGATGCAGCGTGCTCTCTGCACACTAAACCCTGATCAGCAGTCTGCTGGGTCACACCTGCACCCTAACGGCACTTCTTCTTACATTAGCTGTGCATAGCGGTCACAAGCCTTCTTTTTTCCTTCTTGCTGATCAGGGCCATAAGCGGGCACCCTTGCAGTATCTCTTTAAATGTACAGTCATCGGTTACATTAAAGCAAATTAGATCCAGACTGCTGCAATCCACACTATGACTTTGATTTCCATCATGGTGAAATCAGTAACTCCTTCCACTTGTAATCAGTGTAGCTTTCCTGCCAATTGACCGTGCTCGTCTGTCAGTATGCACTTCATGTCTTTATTCATAATATTATCCATAAATACAATTACATTTCACTTGGCAAAAACCTTATCTTATTTCTAAGTCAATATGTGATATAACGTAAATCTGGAGAAAGCGTGCAACTGTGCAAGAAACATCCTCTTCTATTCAATTTCACCCTGGATTTACATTTTTCCTTTCTAATTTTCAGATGAATTAAGTCAATTGTAACAAATACTATTCATTAAAACCCAAATTACCTTCCCAGAAAAGGTATAAACTAGCATTAACAAAAAGGAATTCAGTGATAAAAGTATCTCTGACATATGTGCAAGGCAGTTTAAGACACTAGCTGAAGAGATTACGTTGAGAGCTTTTCCCATTTGTAACAGATAGCAAAGAAGGCAGCACAGGAGCATCCAAGAAGGAGAGCATCCAAATGGCAAGTGACAGAAACCAAGACTATTTGCAAAAGGGAGACGTAATCAGTACCAAAGGATGAGATCACGCAAACTGTCTAATGACAGACTTAAAGCATAAGGTTTTTTGTAGAACTCCTAAATTTAGATGGCTAGTGCCATTTCAAATGTCCTAAATGATTCACGCAGCCATGTGATCTCTACACGGTCCAGAGCAGCAACTAGAGGCCAGAAAGGATACTCTTGGGCATCTCAAATGCCACAGGAACCTACAAATGGGTCTGACCGTTCTTCTGTGTTTGAGGAAAAAAGCAAAGATAGTAAAGTGCAGAAAAACAGAATCAAAGTAACAACCAAGAGGACTGTTCTCACAATAAAACTCTAAATAGCAAGGTTAGAGAAGAGATGAAAATACGGGAGTTAAAATAGAGACATGAAAACAAAGCAGAGAAAAGCAGATTCAGTAGTCTGTTAAAAGGCTTTGCTATAACAAATCTTAACGATCTTAAGGTTTGTTATAAAAATGCCTATCTAATTCTTAAAGAAAGGAGTCACAGACCCCACAAATTACATGTGGGAGCTGCCTTCATTTAAGCTGACAGAATTCTATTAAAAACATCTGGAACGTTTTCCTAGCAGGGGCTTAATTAAAATTTTAGCCTCTGGCATTTTTTCTAATGCAATTATGCATTACTCAAAATAGTGGAAAGTTACAATGAAAACAAAGCATATGTGAAATGCTGCAGCAATGTATTTCAAACTAAACCATTTACCCATCATTGTTGCTTCCTTCAAGAATTTGTAGCTGGTTTCAAATGTCATCTGTTGCAGAGGGGAGGAGTTGGACTGAATTCCAAAACGATTCAGTGGTTTATAAAATCCTTCAAAACACATGTAATCTGCCACAAGTGAAAGGTGCCGAGGGTCTACCACAATTCCTAAGAACACAAGAAAAGAGCAATCATCAGAGCATTCAAGGGCTAAGGTGTGTGGGTTTTTTTGGTTTGGGTTTTTTGGGGGGGTTTTTTTGTTTTGTTTTGTTTTTTTAAATAAATCAGGTCTAAGTTAAACCCCCTGAATCTAATCAACATGGAGAATATCTCTATTAACATTCTTCTGGCAGTTGCACTTCTTTATACATAGCTGGCTTAACTGCTCCCCTCAAATATCCAAGAGAGGCAGAGCTCACTACAATATAAACCAATCTCTCTCCAGGGAAACTAAAATGTCAAGAATGCTGTAAAGCAGCAGAGTTTTTCTACATAAAATCAGTAAGGTCTGCATCATCTTTGTTTATGCAGACGGGGATCGCACATCCATCCATTTGTGATGGGACAGAGCTCTAGCCCCTCACCTGGTGGCCTTCAGCTAGGCACTGGAATCAGAAAGGTTCTGCTATTTTCTGTGCATGATATTAGGCATCCACAGAAAACTCCTTTTAGGCTAAAACGAAACAGCACTTATTTTTAAATAACACTCGTGGAGTCAGTGTAATGGGGGATCATTAACAGCTCTGTCAACATTTACCTAACAGTTCTTGAACAACTTGAAGGTCAGACCATTCTGGACTGCCAGCTGGCAAATCTGTTTGATATAACTGGTTGCTAAAATTCCCACTGTATTAATCTTCCCTCTTTTCAATAGTTCAATTCATAGCAAGACTTAGCTCACTTAGAGCAAATTCAACATGCCTAACTTTAGCAGCCTATGAAGTCAGGCATCTTCCCTAAGCTAGTTGCCTGGACCCTCTGAATAATCTATGCAGAGAGAACATTCAGACAATGCAGCGCAGCTATTTTAGGAAAGATACAAAAGCTCAACCACAAAGGGAGCCTAGACTCCCATCAGTAAGAAGCTAGAGTGAAGCAAGATTAATCCTATTCTCAGGGCCGCTATACAAGTCTAACAGTCAGCTTCCTCAGACGTCAATAGTTAATTCATCTGGACCTTCCAGCTTGCGAAAAATAAATGTACCAGAATTGAAAAGCTCTGTGAAGAGGAGATAAATTCAACCCTGTCTAGTGAATTTTCTACTGATTAAATGGAACCTAATAATTAACTAAGGAAGTCTTCACAGAAGGCATTATAATGATTAAATGATGAAAAGGTGCAACTTAAAAATACACACATAAATGAAAAGATCGTGCAAACCCTTAACTTTGTAAGCACTGTGGCTGGGTTTTCCCATCTTAATGATAATGAAGACTATCTTTAAAAATACAAAGAAGTCTTACCATATACAGCAAATACATCTTTTATTTCCTTTATAATCACCCTCAGGGCAGACTCAATTCCGTAATTCTTAGCCATGGCATGAATATCATTGGAATAAAGTCTGTTCAGGTCCAAAATCTGAAAGCAAAAAAACCACAGATACAAGTTAGGACAGTAGTTACTCTGTATTTCCAAATAACTTAGTTAAGCTAAGATAGCTTTTTTCTCCATTTTTCATTAGCTTAAGCAGCGCTAACAGTTACAGAACAACTAAGCAGCAGCTCAGAGTCAAATACAGACAAAAATGATTCTGGGGATTTATGTTTAAGCTAGTGATCACAGCATTATATATGAATCAGAGTACTGGAATCAAAACTCACCACGGGATAAAATGATCTGAAATTAGAAAAAGCAAACAAACAAACCATCCCAAGCAGTAGAGGAACATGTTAAAGTCTTCCAAGCAACACAATGCAATGCCCAGTCTGTCTCAGCCAGACAGAACTTGTACCAGAAGCAGTAGAAAAGATTTAGCTTAAAACAATCCTGCATTTGTAGAGTTATGGGCTAGATGGCATAACAGAACTACTCATCTCCAAGTACTGCAATTCATTTAAATGGAAGAACTCCCTGAAGTAACATTTAGAGAGACAGTTACAAGCATGGCGTGGAATTATCTATCGTTAGACACCGGGCTGCTGCACAAAAACTGATTTGCAAGCTGCCCTTGAGAAAAGGCTCTGCTGAGGTCTGAACACATCTGGGCGTGAAAAGGAGGAGGAAGAGCATTTAAGAGCTGAAAAGGCTACACATCACCCCTGAACATAAATGGCATCCATCATCCACCGTCTCTCCCTAGAACACAAAAGATCATTTGAGTCTGGGATTATAAGTAGATTACGTACATCAGAGTATCTGAACAGCTCTGCAAGGTTTATCCCTTCGGTATGCAGAACGAGTTCCTTCTCTCCTTGCTTATTGGTACTTTCATTCAACAAGCATCGTGTGATCCCCTTCACTTCATGAATGACTGTGCTTCGTGCAAGAGCGACAAGCAAGGAGGAGAGATCGAAGTACACCTTCATCAATGGAAGTGTCAATGAAACCTAAGAAGCAAAATGCAGTGTGCTGTAAGGAACGCTCAATAGCCTCTTCTTTTTAGGCAAAAAGGAGACAACTGAACAACTGGGATTATCCTAGCTGTGTGCTTAGGAACAAACGTCTGACTAGAATTACAGCTGAATGATGCTAATAATAACACCTCACCCCAGGACCATTCATCCACATTGCTTTCAAGATTTCTGAACTTACATCAATTGGGCTTTGTTTTTTAATTTGTTTGTTTTGGATGTTTAGACCTTTTCCCTTCTGTCTTGCAGGAGGATCATGCAAGTTTCTCAACACCTGCAGCTTGTTTGATTTTGTTGTATCTTCTGACAGCTTCAAAGCAGTATTAGCTCAGGTTAAAGTAAAGGCATAGCTGAAGTCAAAGACAGCTTGTTGCTGGAGGGTTTTTGGAGGAATATGGGAGTAGAATTGGGGGAAGAGTGTAGGATAAAATTAGCTAGCTAGATCTGAAACAAAACGTTTTATTTCTGGAAGTGTTAAAAAAGGTTTGTTAAAAACAGGGGGAGTGAAATGTTTCTGGATCTATGAAATTCACATTCCTGCCAGATTTTTTCAGCTGCCACTGTCACATTTGGTCAAGAATTTCTGTCCCCTCTAACTACTATTTCATACAACTAAGCATTGCAGCTTTTTTATCCTAAATTCCTCCATAAGTAGATGTGCTTCCCAATATAAAGCTCCCCTTCTGCCCAGCACCTTGAAGACACATTTCTAAACAGCCTCTTTCAAAAGTCCAGTCATCACTTTTATTAATCAGGAGCTATACAGTGCTGCATCATATATTTAAAGATTAAAACATAAAAACATAAACCTGCCAGTTATCTCAAAAAAAAAAAATTTCAGAGGTTCTGAAAGTTAGGGATTGCTAAAAATTATGTCAGGAAGTATGTTTGCACTGCCACTTTTTGGTATTAATACAGGAGTGCTGAGACAAAACACCAGTACTCCACTGAAGAGATCCATTTATTATGGGAGCTACATGCAACCATTGCACAAATCACACACGTTTCCAGGCACCACCATCTTACCTCACACCAAAGTTCATTTTCGGTGTCAAACGTGTAATCCTGTATTGACGGATGGCTGTCCAGAACAGCATTTACTCGCAACTCTGCTGACTGAAGTAATCGATCTTTCTCTTTTTTAGTCCGAGACATAAAGGAAAGGTGTTGAGATTCATCACCATCTGCTCCAATCTGATCTTCTGCACTAGGAGTCCTTTCTTCTTTTTCCGATTCAGCCTCTTCATCTTCTAGATTCTCATCAATGTTTTCTTCCCCATTCTCTTCTTCGCTCTCATAATCAACCTGCAAAGAAACAATGTTGTATTTATCTGAGCCAGAACATGTACAGAAACAAAGTGCACCATGAACAGTTTTAGGACAGCAGTGCCCAGCCTCAACTATGATGACCATGGTCATCACAAGTCTCAGCCCACATCTTCTGTTATACATTTCCCTCCACCCAAATCAAAATTGATCAGCACAAAGCAGAGACTTCCCTATCCCCTTTCAAGTGGGGTTTGCCTTTTTTCCAGCACTTTGTTTCAGTGGAATCTTTCCTTCCCAACCCAAACCAAGGCAAAGGAAACTGGGAATTAAAGTGCAGTGCTGAGCACCTATAAAAGCACTACCTCTTCTTCTTGGTTCTTCCTCCGTTTTGCTTCTGTGGCATCACCATCCCCTTCATCAGCTTCTGCATCAACAATGTTCTCTTCTTCCTCTGCTGGAGCTTCCTGATTATTCTGTGTCTAGAAATCCATGACAAACCAGATAATCAGGCTGACTCTGCTAGGAAGCATCAACTGCCTCAAAAGGCTTTAGCCAAACATCTGGAATTTAACAATCCCTTATTCAATGTTCTACGTTTAAGAACAAATTAATTTCTATAAGCCCAGTACTATAAAGAAATAATGAACTTGCAACTCATGATAACTTTAACATTAAACAAGATGAACGTCTACAAGATAGATAAGCTATCACCCTGCTTATACAACAGTCCTTGTTGGGAGAGGGGTGGCAGAAGGTACATGCAAAAGCCTTTCAATGAAAAAAAGGATCTTCCCCAAAGTTTTGACAACCACTGCTACAACAGGACATTGATCTGGGAGCAGACAGAGAGTAATATGTTTTTATCTCACTGAAGCTAAAATAAACAGGTATTTTCAGAGTACAGTCTTAAGTAAATTAAGATTTAATACACAATAACTTTAATTTCCTTGTTATTTTTATGAGAATGCAAAGACAGTTTATGCATAAAGGAAATATTTAAGAAGTAATTTAGTATTGACACATTTCGTGTTCACATTGAAACAATGTGAACTTTTCCAAATTCTGGTTCTCAAAAACAGGTAAAGAAAGTGAGGCATTTTTCAGGTAATGTTTTTCTGTACCTTGTCTTGGTCACCATCTAAATCTTTCCGAGTTGCCTTCCGGGTGCTGACTTCAGTAAAAGATGCCATCTTTGCATTCTTCCTTTTAATTGCTTCCAGAAAAATTTTAAAGAACCTGAAAGAAGCAGCAACGCAGAATGTCAAAGCTCAGCAGTACTGCAGTCATTTCAAGTTGTCAGAAAATTAATTTATTTTGTTTAAGAAGCCAGTCAACTCATGACAGGACATAATCTCTGGTGGATGCAAAAGTACTTCTAGGATAAGGCAAGTATTTTTTCTTCTCGTCCCCTTCCCACTCCTGAAGGGATCAAAAGGTTGGTATCATCTCTTACAATCATAGAGGTAGCCATGCATCCAAAGCTTAAAATTATAAGCTCATCGGGACATAAAATCTGCACATCACATTGACCTTCAGAGGAGATTATTTATTTACTACTAGACTTTTTTCTTTTTTAAACCAATGAGCACAAGCAAAATTATTAAATAAAGTAACCCAGCTTGAACTCATGTGGCCTGAAGGAAGAAGAAATCCTTTTTGCAAAACAAAAATAGCTTTCAATACTCTTATTAAATATTCTACTTTTAACTACACAAATTTGGCCAGACATGGGGAAGGAAGCAGGGAAAAAAAAGAAAGGGGAAAAAAAAAAGCCAGCCTTTTCTGATTTATTTATTTACCAAAGAAAAAAAAAAAAAAAGGTTTAGTTCTGTTCAATGAGAGCAGCAAGGGATACCTGAAATATTCAAACATTTTTGCTGGTAATAAATGCTTAAGCATCCAAAGATAAGGAATAAGATGTTGCTTATATGGCTCTTCTCTGAATATATCAGAGACATGTGAAAGATCTGCCTTGATACAATTCTGCACTGTCACCGCGCCACAGATCCACAGTTTTATTCAAGACATAAAAAGCAACCGCATAGATGTTCTGCAAGCACATCTGCAGAAGCTGTTGCTCTGAAAGCCATAGCAGCAGTAATAAACAACATCCAGCGACCCTTAGAGACCATGGAAAGGCAAAAGAAGAGCAAATACTGAAGTATCTGAAAGCAAACTCACCTTGTTTCCATGAAGTGCAAGATGTCCCTGGGCTTCACACACTTCTCCTCTCGGTAATATTCATGGGGCAAGAAATGGAATTTGATTTTGTAGAGACGATGTTTGTTCTGCTTGCACTTCACATGCAGGGATTCCTCTACCTCAACTTTCTGCAAGACCTACAAAAGCCACAAGTAGGAACGTTACTCCTTTGATGAAGACACTTCATTTCCTTCCTGCAACTCCAACGCTTTCCATATGAGACCAGAATTACACAAGGCTAACTGGCTAACTTTTCTGGAGGCTTTGTGGCAGCTCTGGGGGAAGAGGACTCTACCCTCCTGCACTCTTTTTGGCTTAAACTCCTCCCAACAATTAACTTAGACAATACTGGGAGAACAGCCTCACTGACTCCTTCACAAGAGACTACAGTTCTTAGTGGGCCAACAGCTTCATTTTACTAACCCATGCTCATTGAGCATGACAGTATTTCAGCACAGAGCTGAGTCTTAACTCTATCCTTGCTGCTTTCAACTTGAAAGAGTAAGACAGAAGAGGGTAGGGCATGCAGGAGAGCACAAGAAAGACTGCACTTCTAGGAAGAGAGGGTGCACAGAGTACATCAGACTTCAGTATATTGCATCTCCAAGGAGCCACACATTCTGCTTCTATTGAGCACAGCCACTTGTATGAGATTAGGAAAGGGTGGGGAACCAACAGAAAGGTCTCTACCATGCCAGTCACAGCCAGGTTAGCTTGTCTATCTTAAAGACAAAATAAAATCCCTCCAATTCTAAAGAGTGACAAAAATGACCTTGACAAAAAAACCAAACAAGGCTATGGCAGCAAACATAAAGCCTCCCTGCCATTATACTACTGCTATGTATGAACTATTACCCTCTCCCTTTAGGTTTTATAGAGAGTTTGTAGCCTGTGATAATATGCTATAGGTTAAATTGAATTTAAGTCTCATACAGACACAGTAACTGCAATTCCTTTCAGTGCTCCATTTCCTAGCAGATATAACAGGTTCAGTATGCAAGAGGTGAAAAGAAAAGACCCTCTCATCTTGCACCCACAGGTAATCCTTAAAAAATGGAAACTGCTACAAAGCCAGACTAACTGATGAGCTCAAATAGGCAATTTTGTTTTGCAGACTCTCGAAGGATACACTAAATAGGAGGCTCACCTCAGCTACGCACACTCTTGTGAGCTGTTTCTTAAGTTGTTTCACCTTCTTGAGAGCTTTCTTGGTATTGAACACAGGAACACTCATCGTTGGCGTTTTAATATTTGCACTGGCTACCATCAATATTTCCCGCAACCTTTAAATAAAGAATGATCTTTCAAATTAAGCAATAAAAGCACTATGCAATCAAATAAATACCTAGTTCATTTAATCAGGGAGCAAGCAGCAACTGCCACTTCCACCGAAGCCATGTGCATCAAGAGCTGTGGTTACCATTGCACTGCTCCTTTTCACTTTTCTGGTTCCTCATCAGGCAGAGCACAACAGTAGCTCTACTGCCTCAATTAGATTATCACCCCAACTATGGGAAGAGACTAAAGATGATGATAAGTTGTTCCAAGAACAGAACTAATGAAGCCTGTTTCCTGCAGATGCATAAGGTATGTTCCTCATACCTTCTCTGCCTCCCCTGCTTCTCTGAAGGAACACAACCGTCTCCCGCCCTAAGGCATCACACACATACGCACAAGGCCAGCGTCAGCACCCATGTTATTCAGAACAAGCGGATGACTGGCTGGTAAACACGTGTGCGCTGATAAAGTCACTGTCACCACACAGAAGAGCCAGGGGAAACCTGGCTGCTATAAAACAGATCTCTTTCTACATAGGTGATAATAATACTAAACCTGCAAGATTTCATAGTTGCAGTGAAATTTTGTGTGTTGAAGAAATAGGTTTAAAAGTTAGTAGGGCGAAGAAGAGGTTGGCAGAGGGCAAACTCGCAAAGCACCATGTCTGTAGGCTTATACCGTACTGAATAAAATACAGAAACAAATAAGCCATTTGCTATACACCAGGTAAGAGTAAGGGGCTTTCACAGATACTTTGTATCTGGAAAATGAACCAAAACAACTGTAAAATTGTAAAACGTTAAAATAGTTCTGAACAGGCGCAATTTACAATTAAACTGAAGGATCATTTGCCCTGAAGATTACACATATACCTGACAGTGAGATGAAGCACTATTACCTAAGTGCCAAAAAATGGCACAGGAGCCACTGAGAACACAATCTTCTCACCTTGGAATACCCAATGTAACATTCATTTCACCTCTGCCAGCAAAGTGGAAGGTGTTCAGAGTCATCTGTGTGGAAGGTTCCCCAATACTCTGAGCTGCAAGAAGACCCACAGCTTCTCCTGGGTCACAAAGAGATCGCTGCCACTTCAAGTACAACAAATCCTTTAATCTGAAGACAGGAAATAAGAGGTTTAGCTCAATGTAGTACAAAATAAAGAACTCGGAAGACACTACAACATTGCTCAGTTCAATAAAGTTACCTCTTCCAGCCAATTTCTCCTGGTAGCTTATGGATAAATACAGTCCAGAAACTGTCAAATTGTCTATTCTAATCTGGTCTGACAAACACAGCCCACTAACACAGAACTGGGGCCTTGGCCAAACCATATTTTAGTTCTGCTGCTAATTCCCCGAATGTCAAAAGAGAGTCTATTTACTCTCACTTGCTCATCTTAACCGCCTCGCTAAACTCCAAGGTGTGGCAAGAGCATATATTGATTTTTAACTGTTACTGTAAAGTATTATTTTTTATGTAGGGGGACAGCAACACGCTGCTGTTATTCCATAAAGCCTTAGCAAAAGCCCTTAGCAGCACAGAAAATTCAGGTTTGGAAGAAACAGATAACCAGGGCCTCTCCAGTGCATACTAAGCACACTTGGCTTTCAGGAATCACTCTGAAACCCACTTCTTTGTTTCACAAAGGTCACAACAAAACCAAGAGTTGATAAAGACTTTTAATCTTTAGCAAATTCAGTCCAAAACTAGGGTTGTTTTTTTTCGGCTCAGTGCAAAGAAGTAAAGACACAGAAGTTATTACCTGTCAGAAGAAAGTGCTGAGTGCATATAACTTCGTCTGCTCTCAGATTCCCATTTGTTGATATAATCTATGACTCCATTTTCAAATGTTTCTGAAACAGACGCAAAGTATGTATCTGGACGCCAAACACCAAGGCTTGGGTCAGGACACTTACTTGTCTTCTTCAGATACTTTCTTCGTTTCTTCTCATCTAGTTCATACCACATCTTCAATAACTGAAAATAAGAGGAGATTTTTAAGCCGACTGGTTTATCCACAATAAGACCAAAACCAAGTAACCCTGCTTTCACTAGCAATCAAGCAATAGCTAAGGAGACAAAGATCACCTGCATGTAACTTCAGGGTGTATGTAACACATAACTAACAACTCAGCTACAAATACGGCATTCTCCATTTTCTGATACTTACACTTTTGATCCCAAATGATTTCGAGGTTCTTTACAAGCTTGAAATAGTCAGTTATTGATATATAGTAACTACTCCGGAAGTGAAATACAGCCTTCTAAGAATGATTTTAACTTGGGAGTGAACCCCCTTGACATACTTGAATCTTTACTTCTAGCTGACTACCACCTCGCCCGTCCAAACCTGGCATGACAAAGGAGCTTCTCTGATTTTCGGCTGTAGACATTCAAGCACAATAGTCCAGCAGAGACCTTGAATGTAGCTTGCTAATTCATTTTACTTCTATTCTTCAGTTTGCTAGTCTTTCAAGCAACGTTTCAAATGTTGCATTTAATAGAGGAAAAAGTTAATACCGACTTAAAAAAAAAAAACACAGAAAACGAGCTAAATGTATCTTCTACACACCTTGCTCTTTTATGAAGGAGGAACTGGCTTGTGACATGGAAGTCTGTCCACTGAGCTTTATAATATACTTAGACAGAGATAAACATATATCTGTATCTACCTAATCTACTAAATGAAAAAATAAACAAACAGTGAATGAATCCTCAGGCCAAATTGTTTTCAGTGTTATCAAAAGTGCCAATAGCAACACAAATTCAGCGTCACTCATAAATGAACCATGATTAGGCATAACATTTGCAGACAAGCTAACAGTTATATATCTCAACACCTTCAACTTGGAGTTTCATGCTAACTGTCCACGTTCTACCAGGGTAAATTCCTTCTGAAAGCAAGGGTGTGAAGCAGCACCTGTTTGCATTTTGTGTCCATACATACAATCTTCATTAGAAGCCATAACATATAGATTACTGCCCCGATGTACAAGAGGCTTAAGCAAGAGTACTTCTTTGAAACAGTAGGCAGGGCTGGCTCAGCCCTCTGATCTTCATATTTAGACAGGCTCTCATCCAGCTAGCAGATTACCTGTCCATCCAAGAGAGATCTACTCTGTGTACATGAAAAAACAACCCACCACCAAAAAAACCAGCCAAAAACAATTCCCCAAAACCACCCACAAACATGGGCTGTTTTCTAAAACCAGTTTTACCTCAGAGTTTTTGGCCTCTGCCCTAGCACTAGGGCCCACAGACTTTAAGAAATGAATCTCAGCTTCACCACGCACACAGCTGACATACGATTCCTTCAAAAAGACTGTGAAACACTTCGGGACACTTGGCCCAGGTGGCATCCTGGCCTGTATCAGAAATAGTGTGACCAGCAGGAGTAAGGAGGTGATCGTGCCCCTGTACTCAGCACTGGTGAGGCCGCACCTCGAATCCTGTGTTCAGTTTTGGGCCCCTCACTACAAGAAGGACATTGAGGTGCTGGAGCGTGTCCAGAGGAGGGCAACGAAGCTGGTGAAGGGTCTGGAGCACAAGTCTTATGAGGAACGGCTGAGGGAACTGGAACTGTTTAGGCTGGAGAAGAGGAGGCTGAGGGGAGACCTTACTGCTCTCCACAACTACCTGAAAGGAGGTTGTAGTGAGGTGGGGGTTGGTCTCTTCTCCCAAGTAACAAGCGATAGGGCAAGTGGAAATGGCCTCAAGTTGCACCAGGGGAGGTTTAGATTGGACATTAGGAAAAATTTCTTCACCAAAAAGGTTGCCAAGCATTGGAACAGGCTGCCCAGGGAAGTGGTGGAGTCACCATCCCTGGAGGTATTTAAAAGACGTGTAGATGTGGCGCTTAGGGACATGGTTTAGTGGTGGACTTGGCAGTGTTAACAGCTGGACTCAATGACCTTAAAGGTGTTTTCCAGCCTAAATGATTCTATGATTCTATAAAAAGCCATTAAAAGAAAAACAAAAAAACAACAAACCACTGAATTCTGCAACTTTTTTTAAAGGGCTCGGTCAATTCAACTGCTTCTGCGTTACCTGCAAAGTAGCAGGATCTCTTCCGTTTTTTATTTCTCCTCCTGGAATCTGTGCTTTTACACTTGCCATTTTCTTTCGGGAAAACATCAGAAAACCTCCTTCTCTTCGCACAGAGTTTTGATGCCTGGCTCGCCACTTTTTGATGGCTTTGAACTGCTGGTTAGCTTGGTGAGACTCCATCCTTGCTAAAGCTTCATCCAGATGGTTTGTCTTCTGGATTACCTACAAGAAAGTTATCCGTATGATTATTCTTCTCTCTATGCTCTCTGTAGCAGAAATGCAAAGCAAACTGAAAAGGTCATCAGCTGCCACTCAAAATGTTCAGCTGCTGTAAAACAATTTTAAAAATTGGTTTTGAACCCAACTGAGACAAAACCCCTTCTCTCTTTATATGACCATTGCCATTCTTTAATAACCAGTGATGATACTGGTAAAAGGAAGTTAATCAAACTTGACAGACTGAAGAGTAAAGTCATCTGTGTTGAATCCAACTGCAGAGTTAGGATAGATGAGAATATGGAGAGCGCTTGGTTCTCTGCTGAAATTGAGACTGCTTAAATCATGCCACAGACTTAAGATTCACTTCCATATTTTGAAAACAATGGCAAATAAAAGTGTAGGTTAGTCAGAGTGACTGAGAGAAACAACTATGCCACTGGATCCCTAACAGATATGGCAGATGTTAACTGTGCATTTCAGTCTTCGCCTTCACCCCATATAAATACTTAAGATTCAGGTGTTCTACCTCATAGTTTTCTGCAATGAAAGGAAACTGCTCAGGTTGCAGGAACTGAGTTTTAGGGATATCAAGTCCATCTTCTCCATACAGAAACTGCACCACGCTGCCATCACTATCTCGTACAGTCAAGTCATACTGAACTACCAGTCCTTCCAAATGTTTTATGATACACCTGTTCCAAAGAAAAAAGAAAAAGCCAACGCTGTTAAGAGGCTACAAAGCAACAAGGATGATGTAACTCTAAAGTGAAAAATACGGTTTTCATTCATGTCTTAAGTGCACTTAAGGGCTGATCAGGAATTCTGGACGCCAAAAATCATACAGACACGACACACAGGTGAAACGTGTAATGATATTGCAAAGCTTTCTGCATGTTGGTCCCTCCAGTTTCCTTGGACTGAAGTGACTTAAAATGAAATTACTCTCTATTTCTGCTGTCACTCTTAAAACAGTTGTCTGAAAGAAGGGGGCATCCCTTCTTCAGAACCCCTCACCCCACTCTGAAACAATTACAAAGTTCCATCTTCTTCTATATACTGGAGGTGTTGCTTGAATGAAGACGAGGCTCACACAATGTGGCCAAGAAAAACTAGAGTTGCCTGGAATTTGTACATCTTTACTTGTACCAGGAAAAAGATTTCTCCAAAAGGAAAAGTTGCTGTTGCTATGTGTCAGAGACAAGTTGAAGATGATAAAGTTCCACTTGATCTAGTCCTCTAGAAAGTCAGCCATAGAACAAACATTCAACACTCAGTAAACATTTTTCTAAAAAGCAAGTACACTGAAGTTAATCTAAGCAATACAGGTGCTTCTTCCAGTCTACAGTACTGTACAAAAAAAAAAAATCAAACAAAAAAACCTCCAACCAACCAAACAAGGGACCTTTTAAAGGCTTAAATTCTAAAACAACCCTCTTACCTTTGTAGGTACCCAGAACGGCTAGTTTTGACAGCTGTATCCACGAGACCTTCCCTGCCAGCCATGCAGTGAAAGAAGAATTCCTAAACATAAGCACAATCCCATCAGCATTCTGCTGAGAAGTACACTGAGACTGGCAATTTATGACCTTCCCCAAAAGCTACATATGAAAATAGTGTGAACAAAGTCGATTCATCTATAATCGCAAACACTCTGTATTAAAATATCAAGATCTAAAAAACCTTCAGTATAAGTACAAGCAGTATTCAACTTACAGAAGGTTTGATCCCAGTGAGAAATCTGCCAGTCACAAATCCTCCTGAGCTAGGGGAAAAATCATAAGGCTGGAAACATGGCAGTGATTTGCCAGATGCCATCAGTGAGGGTCTTCGACCTTCCAGCTCAATCTGGCCCAGCAAACAAGAAATCTAAATGTGGACAGGAAAAAAGGAAATACCACTTTTCCATCCAAATTCTTTTCGTCACATTAAGTCCAACAATTTTTCTTGAAAAACATAGTAAAAAAATTAAAAAGTTCACTAAATGTTCTTTAACTAAATGTTAACAAGTTCATTAAATGTTCTTGCTACTGATGAGCAGAATAGAATCATAGAATCATTAAGTTTGGAAAAGACCTCTAAAATTGTCAAGTCCAACTGTCAACCCAACACCACCATGCCCACTAAACCATGTCCCTAAGCACCACATCTACATGTCTTAAATACTTCCAGGAATGGTGACTCTACCACTTCCCTGGGCAGCCTGTTCCAAGGCCTGACCACTCTTTCAGTAAAGAAATTTTTCCTAATGACCAATCTAAACCTCCCCTGGCGCAACTTGAGGCCATTTCCTCTTGTCCTATCGCTGGTTACTTGGGAGAAGAGACCGATCCCCACCTCGCTACAACCTCCTTTCAGGTAGCTGTAGAGAGCGATGAGGTCTCCCCGCAGCCTCCTCTTCTCCAGCCTAAACAGTCCCAGTTCCCTCAGCCGCTTCTCATCAGACTTGTGCTCCACGCCCTTCACCAGCTTCGTTGCCCTTCTCTGGACACGCTCCAGCACCTCAGTGTCCTTCTTGTAGTGAGGGGCGCAAAACCGAACACAGTATTCGAGGTGTGGCCTCACCAGGGCCAAGTACAGGGGCATGTAGATCTCATCTGGTCTTTTTAAGTTATTGCAGCCCCCTGACTCATCCTCAACATTTCCATTCTCATTCTGTACGTTTATTTTAATACAAATAGATGTGAATCTAAAATATTGTAAATATTTTTTAGGTCCCTACATTACCCTCACCATCTCTCAACAGTGCACTAAAAACAGAACAAAAAACCCCCCTCTCTTGAGCTTTGATCATTCTCTCCCAGCAGAGAGAGAATTTTAAATGGGCTTTTTATAGAGAGTGTTTCTTGCTTGGTGTCTGTGTTGCAGAAGGCAAAATGAAAAAGCACCCTTGCCATTTGTACCAAAATCAAAGTAAGATTTCCTATTCAGTAGTGGAAGAAGGAAACAGAGGGGTCAGTCTCCAACAGAGGCCAGGAAAAGTTCTTTCTCCTACAGTAGGTTTGTTTGTACAATCTGCAGCATTCCTTTGAACAAGAAGGTCTGCTGTTTCTATAAATTCTATCGTACTAAGAACTGATTCAAAAATAGAAGGTTATAATAAACATTGACTCTCCTCCATCACCCACTGAGGTCCTTATTACATTCTTCTAAAATTTTCTAGGCCAAAGACCTCCACTCCCAAAGCCCAGAATAAAAATCTTGCTTTGATATCAGATATCCGCACAAGAGCTTCTCAATAGCTTGCATTCTAGGACAACCAACACATGCAGCTGCTATGTATTCTAGCTGTCATTACCTGCATTGTATTTACAGTGGATCCTTTGGCTCCTGACTGTACCATCAATTGCAAATTGTTCTCCGGAAAGCTCCTGTGGAGACCAAGGGGCATACAAACCTAAAGAGTCATGATGGGGTGAAGAGAACAAAACCAAACTGTTATTAATAAACCAAAGCAATTCCTGTTGAAGGCTTTAAAAAAGTGAAAGCACGACTGACCACGATCATTCCTGTTTATAATTTTAAAAGCATCTTGAATATTAAGCCACTTTCTCATTTACGGAGGACAAGGTTGAGGTGCACTGGCAAGGCAGTATGTGAAGCCTCATGCTGGGGACAGATGGAAAGCTTCAGCCTCCAGAACAGTCAGGCAGCCCTCATGAACATTAAATTAACTTAATAAGAATGTCTCCAAACAAGATTAGTATACACAGATGCCTCGATGCCAACCTTGTTAACTTCGTTGTTGTAACTGTTTACTTCCTCCTTGAATTTCAGATCAACCATGTTAAAATCCCTCTGGTCTTTGCAGAGATGGGCATCCTGCCATTTCCCTTGGACCTCCTCACGTGATGCAGTTTCTGGCAAATTAAGAGCAGCTCTAACAGCCTGAAAGTAAAACATGGGGGGTTTTAGGTGCTAAGCAGGCATGATTAGATAGGGCAGCATTTCAAAATTTTTTAACTGGGGGGAAGGGGCCAGAATTCTGCAAGACAGACTTACTTCAATACCATGCTGGCTTGACTTTTCAATGATTTTTTGTCTTTTGTGGTCTGCTTCAGGTTTAACCAAAATATCTTCAATCCCTGTTAAAGAAGAGAGACAGAGCACATAATGATCTAAACTGAAAAAGAATTGAGGAAGGATCTACATGTGGTGTCAGGGATTTTGAGAGCAAAGAGCTGGGAAAGAAAGTCACAATTAAAGATTACAATTAACTGTTAAAATCAGGCTAATTGCAGTTTGACAAGAAAAAAAAAAATCTGAGTGGCTTTTTGAGGGAGAAGGCATAGGCTGTCAACAAAACATGCAACATCAGCTAAGCTAAGCATTAAGGGTGCAAAATCAGCTCCCTAACTTAAGAATTCTTAACTTCAATAGTATCTATAAAAAATCTTAATTGGTGCACTTGCACACAAACAAACATGTTACAGGCCAGCCACATCAAACTTTTTTCTCTTCCATCCACTTCCAAGTTCCTATTAGCTGACCTTTGGAGCATCTGTCATTTCCTAGTTTTAAAAAGGTAAACTAAAGACGCAGACCCTTGTGATGACAGGACCAGGAGAACAACAATTTAGAACAAATCAAAGGTTGGAACCCAAACTCCTTCCTGTAGGCTATTTTTAAGAAGTCCTACAAAAGTCACTAAAATGGCTGGAGCACGTGATGGATGAGGAGAGGCTGAAAGATGTGCTCGTTTGTCTTTTAGAGATACAAGGAAACAAAATTTTCTTGAAAAGGAAAAAAATTTTGACAACGTATATGATCAAATGCTGGCACAGGGACCCAGAGAGGTGGTACAATCATCACTCCTGGAGATATTCACAACTTGACCGGACACAACGCTGTGCAAGCTCATCTGGCAGGACTTGCTTTGAGCAGGGAGCTGCATTAGATCACCTCTGGAGGTTCTTCCCAGGCTACATGTACAGCAGTTCTAGGGGGACATAGTAAAGTGTTCCCTTTACTAGTGAGTTACACACACATTTACACACACACAAAGAGGCCTATGGCCCACCACATGTACCTCTATCCTCACTCGTTCTGCTCTCCTTTTCCCATTACAACCTTGCCTCTTCTACTTTGTCCCCTTCTCCTGAACCTTATTCGTCTAACCCCAAAGTCTCATTTTGCTCAGTACCGAATCATCTCATCTTCATCAAGTCCCAGACTCCTGTTCCAGTCCCACTTCTCTTTTTCTGATGTTTTAATTATCTAGTGATCCCAGGCTCATTATCTTTGCCTACCCAGTTTTTGCACCCTGGCTCTCAAGACATATTTTCTGTGTCTTAGAGTCAATTAATCACCTTCCTAACTTCAAAAGATCTCCTTCCCTTTTCCTTGGCTCACAGCAGTCTGTTGGTTCCTCACTACTGCTGTCTACCAGTTGACTGTGTCTACGTAACTCTTAAGTGATCATACTGTGCCTTCAGATAAAAGCCAATTTAAACCTTCCTGCTGCTATATACTTTAGTATAAAAACATCTTGTAAACCTCTACATGGTAATTTGAAATATTTCAACTACTGCAAGAAAAGGGAGTACTGTAAGGGTCAACTTTTTATTGCGAGCCAAGTGCATTTTTGTATGAGTTTGCAAAGCTGTAATGAAAGTCAAACATTTACCAAAAGGTTTACAGTAGAATGAGATATGCAAGACTTGATTAACAACCCGTCAAAGTTCTTCCATCTCGCTTTATCAGTTGTTCCGGTTTCTATGCAACAATCCTTTTTCAGAGAAGTAAAAATAACAAAGACTCACAGGAGGTTTTGATCTAAACAAAATTTCAACACAAGACATTTAGACTGTGTACACTTTGACTAGGCAGGACAGAAGAAAGAACTTGATGGACATACTCATACTTTCTTTTTATGCTTAGAAGGCCAGCTATGCACCAACCAGAACAAAAGAGACCAGAAAAAAGGCTGGCAAACAGCCATCCTGCTCAAGGACAGTCTTGCAAAATTTTATTTACAGAACTCTTAGCATGTATTATGCCCAACAATGTCTGTTTTCTATCTCGAGAGGTGCTGCACTACAGCACCGGTGAATTAGTCCTTGTGTTACTCACCCATTGTAAATCCCCTGTACAGCTGCAAATAAGCGGTAAAGAGGCGTCCTAGACATGTTAGCACTTTCCCACTGGTTTTACCCCCATAGATTTCATAGCAACAGTGGACCAGACCATAGGCAGAGCTGCCAAAGTGAGCTTTGTCCAAGACTCCACACAGTAATTCCCCACTTCTAATAATAACCTGAAAAATAAAAACACAGCTATTTAGGAAAACAGAAATTTTGATTTTACTATGATCTCTACAGGTTTTTCTGTGTAATCTACATGAAAACAGGTTTAAGTTTTAAAAGCCCTCATATTGGTGAAGTTAAATATGGTCAGATTATCTAAAGTTCCAAAATTTACAGCAGAAATAAAACTTCTAACACCATCTGTAATTTTCCACCTATAAAGTCAAACAATGAAGACACATGGTCTAACAAAACCAGATGGAATCTGTATCAGTCAGTATCAGAACAGTGTTTTTCCTGACCACAAGCCTATCCTCTAATCACCACCTTCTGGCAGTAACTGCTGCTGAATATCTGTTTTTAACTTTGTCATCCGTCTGCTTCCCTTCCCATTCCTCTACGGTATACACAATTTTATTACAATACAGCCCAGAGTTGCTGCCCCAGCATACCTGAGACTCACACATGGAATCAAGATTTAGACACCTGTTTGCAGGTCCCTTTACCCAGGCTCTTCCACCAATCTTAGCTTTCCCAGTCAAATTCAGTGGGACGTGGTTTTCTGGAATGATGTTTATTAACAATGTAGAAACAACCTATAAAGAA
>NW_009197995.1:36030-43505 GCF_000690835.1 Fulmarus glacialis
CCCTTCTCAACATAGAATTTGGCATGGAGAAGAAAAGCAACATCCTATATGTATTTTTTCCACTGACAGCAAAGCTTTAAAAGCTCAGAAATCTGAAGTTTACAAGACAGGAATATCCTCTTGCTACTTGCTAGCCTTTGAAAGATCAATGAGCTGAGACACATAATTATTCAGAAACATATGGCACCAAAGATTTTCCAATAGCTAGATATGTACATACACATATATGTGTGTGTATATATATATATTCAAAAAAAAAAAAAAGAGTTGCCTGTTGGGTTTTACAGGAAAAACTGGCAGAGAATTTCCCCTAGTCTGCTATGAGACATAATACTTGGATTGAATGTTAAACTCTCTTAAATAGTAGAAAACAGAGCATTCACTCAGGCTTCCCAGATATTACACCAAACTAATGATGATCTCAGCCAAAAAGTCAAATATCAGAATATTTACCTACAACCTTGAAGTTCAGAGATTTAAAAGCACTGACTGACATAACCTAGTTTACTATGATCAACAAATTCCTTCTCCGCTCCCATGCCTGCAAAATGCAGCATTATACTTATATCTGCAACGCTGTTCAGAGCAGCAAGTAAAAGTATTCTAATACTGCCATTTTAAATGAAAGACAACTCTCATAGCTCCAATAACACACACCAAGATCTACGTGGTGTTGATTAGATAATGCGATCTGGCTTTTCAGCAACCCTCAGCAGCACTGGTTTTAACATTAGTATTCTGCTTACTTTGGAACCACCAGCATTCTTTAACCCAATAAATTATAAACTACCTGCTTTCCTGTCCATAGTCGCTGTGGTTTCATAATGGCAGGAGGAAAGATTTTAATTCTTCCTTTTTTGTCTGTTAGTCCTCGGTAAACAAGCTCCATATATTGCTCTCTGGTGAAAAAGCAGCCCCGGATTGTCATGCTGACTCCAGAAACCATGTGATCCTGGATCAAGCCAGGAAGTGGCTTCCCATCCTAAAGAGAGAACAAGAAAAAGGGTTGGGGGGGATAAGAAGTCATGTGCTAGCAGCTCCCAAAATTATTCCAGCTGGACAAAAGCACTAAAGTAATTTGTAAAGAACTCGTCATCACAGCACAGCTCTCTACTACATCTCTTCTGGGGACTGACATTGAAAGGAACGAGACTGTGTGGAAGTGCTGGGCCTTCTTTAGACGAAGTGGAGACAGAACAGAAACCAGGAATAAATTTCAAAAATAAATTTAAAAAACCAAACAAACAAAACCAAATCTCATTTATCATTCGACATAACAAAACAAACAAACAAATAAAATCAAAGTGATTTCACGTAGGAATAAATTCATCTGACAGTTTTACTTACCTTTGGAACCAGATACTGTTCATCAGTAAAGGCTAAGGTGTAGGCTTCTGCTCTGCCCAGCTCACTCTGTGGAAAATGGGCGTTCATTTCATCACCGTCAAAATCAGCATTATAAGCCTTGCAGTTGGCATAGTGAAGCCTCAGCACTTTTTCTCCAGGCAGGATTCGGGCCCGGTGAGCTTGGATGGAGGGTCTATGAAGAGTGGGCTGGCGGTTCAGTAAAAGGACATCTCCATTTTTAATATGTCGACATACCTGCAAGAGAATTTTGGTTGCTGCCTATAAGGCATTTCCATGCATGCCTCAAAAGACTGCACGTTAAAATTTGCACACATCCAAACCACTTTCTTTCTAGTATTAACGTTCTGCGCAAAACTTTGTAAGAGAATCAAGACTGCTTGTCCCTGAATGCCCTCTGCTCTCCACCAAACCACACTGTAAGGCTGCATATCTTCCATTAACTCCCACAAACCACAGTGATCAAACCAAGTTAACAGCACGCAAGCCATGCTCTACCAATCTCTCCTCTCCCTTGGCAATATAGGGATCAAAGAAATAAAATTATTTTCTCATTTACAAAGGGCATAAACTATTACCCAAAACCCACTGGTAATTGATAATACCTGTCACCATATACCCAGCACTGGACATCCTAGAATAAGGCAATGATATGACCCAGTAGCTGAAACAGTCTCTCAAGAGGGTCTCATTTTAATTTCTCTGTCAGTAACACCCATATATCCATTTAAGTGATTATCAACAGGAGTATGATAAGCTGTTTGCATAGTCTAAATACTGTTACATTTATCTCTGCGACAGGTTCTGAGAGAACTGACATCACAGAAATACTCAGTCTTAAATATTAAATCTCTACCACATCTCTAATAGAGACAAGGGTATACATAACAGACATTGTGAAAAGACTATTCATCACCAGAACTTTTGCCCTAGCAGCTAAATAATAAGTTCTCAACTCTTGCAAGGGATGGAGATAGAGTTATTAAGAAGTTTCAAAGGTTGATTAAGCTGTAGCATAGAGAACTCAAACCCTCCAGCAGCTCTGAAGAAACAACTGATATAAGCACTAAGCATTTAACAAATGTTAATGTCTGTACAAATAGGTGGATACCAGTGTGGTTGTTTCTTGCTTTGTCATCTGTAAAACAAGATAGTGATGGGAAGATGGATGCCAGGTTACAGAAGTCAGGACTAAAACACAGACCACTCCCCTCCTGTCGGTGCCACTACCAGCCCAGCTGACACAGAACAGAGGACTCTACCTCGTACATACTCACGGGCACCCCACTCCCGGAAGACGTGTCACCTCAACTGCTTGTGTCGTACCTACTCTACAAGTATACTGAATTTCAGCCTTCAGAACTACCACCAAAAAACGGTTCTAAATACAGAACCTATTTAATATTTCAACAGGAGAGGAAAAAAAGACAGAATTTCCTAAGGACATGGACGCAGGGGGACATAAAAGCATAAAATGAAAGCAATATTTCATCTTCAATACTGCTAAGACTTCCCAAGAATAGTCAACTGCAAAATAAAGACTACTCCGCATCTTGGCAAGATGAATGCCACACACTGCCTATTAAGAAAAGAGTAAAATACAGGTGGAAAAAATGGTTCTTAGAATTTGAAAAAGTATCAAGCTTTTCCTCCCACACCCCCCGCAACTTTTTCTCAGCCACCTACTAAAAGACAAGATAACCCTGCCCTGGGAGTCTTTGTGAGCAGGCCCATTAGAATCACTAGCAAGGACAGCAGCATTATTATTTAAAAAAAACCACCACAGGTGTAGGAAGGCTCTGACAAGCCCTTTGTCGTACTCACAATCTTCAGTCCTGACTGGGGCGCACCTGAAGAAGGAGTGAGGAGCTGCTTAGCTATGGCTTCCCTCTGGGTCAGGCTGCTTGCACTCAACACTGTTCGAGATCCATCTTCATTAATGACCATGGAGGCCCCAGGGTGAACCTTTGGGCCATTTATGACAGCCTGCCTCAGCTCTTTGACATTCCAGGGAGTGACTGGCTGAGGGTAAGTCAGTTTGGTAGCAAATACCTAGACAGGAGGGAAAAGAGGGAGAGAAATAACTAGCTATTCAACTTTGGCTTAAAACACTACTAAGTCACTGAGAAAACAGTGTAAAATGTTAACTCATACAATGTAAAGATAAGTTACTTTAAGCTCTCAGATGCATCTCCTCCTCATTCTACTGTCATGCCAAATAAATACGTCTCTTAAAATCCTCTACTCTAAAAATAGAAATTATATCCTTTTTACGATTCCTACTGCCGTAGAAAAGGAAAACTCAATTAGCAATTAAAAAACAAAGAAAGCCTGATTTTAGATTCTGCAAACAAACCGACAAATACAGAAAAAAAGCCTGTTATCATCAGGTCCACTATTTGCAGATAGGCAAGCAGAAAAGACGATATAATGAAAAGCTCAAATTCAGGCTTAGTGTCATCTCTGTGCGGGCAAAAATCATTAAGGATGAATGAAGCTGGTGAGGTTATTATGGCCTTTTCTTAAAGGCTGCCACAGCTGTTATAAGATACACTGTACAAAGACCACAGGAGAAACAGGATCTACTTATAAAGTTTGCACCAATTCATAATCCCGGGAAGCAAGTACAGCTTTTTCTTTTTTTTAATCCTCTTTCCCAGATGCGGTGTTCAGCATAACTGTAAGAATTTCCTGCTCTTCAATGCTCCTCCTTTATTAAGACACAGTGGTAACATACAGCTATGACACACTGGGGAGGAAAGCGTCCAGATGAGTCAGAAAATCTCTACATTTTAAACTGCTTGCTATGTAGCTGAGTGCTACAGTGTAGTTCAGTCCCCAGCTGCACCAAAAAGAAACACTCCTTTATTTATTCTTACCATAGGAATGCCAATCTCATTGGTACCAATGTACATATCGGGGCAAATGACCGATCGAGCAGCAAAATCCACACGCTTGCCCATCATGTGCTTGCGGAACAGTCCTTCCTTTTTCTCTAACAGCTTTGAAAACAGAAGTTAAGTTAATGATTAAATGTGAAAGCATGCAACATCAGACAGATTCTCCAGACACTACAGAGATGAGTATCATGAAAATGTCCACCTACTAACCACAAATATTTAACTTTTTTCTTATTCCATCAACTCCTCTTGTTTTAACTGCCTGTGACACGCAAAGTCCGGAGTCTCTAAGGTTCTGCCCGCTACCCACCTGACGAATACCAGGGTATTTTTCTGTCATTAGTTTGTCCATGTCACTATCAAATACAATGTTGACATGGCTCTGAAGACGAATCCAAGCGTTGTACAGCTTATCTGCAATGGTCTGTCCTGGAATCATTGTCAGGACAGAATGGTCCAGAGGTTCATTATTCTCTCCTGTCTCCTACAGAAACAGAAATGAGAAACTTGCACTTAACAAAAAATACCTTCTATTAACTAGGCTGAAATTACAGTATTAAATAGCAAATGAAACATTGGCCACTATTTTGCACCTCATTAAAGATACTATTTTTTTTTTAAAAAAAGCATTAACAATGTAAATGTAACTTTCAAATTATTACAACCAAGTGCCTCAGACAGGTCTGCTGTCAAGCTTTAGAAACTGACTTGGATGGGAGGTCTCCAAACACCACAGCTACATACACCAGTGGAATTTTAGAAGATGATTGCTAATCAATCATCTCCTGGTAAGTGACAGTCCTCTTTCCAAACCAAACGTTACTGGTTAGTCAGTCTGTGCTACGAACCACTGTGCTACCAGAAAGTCCTATTCTTAGATAAAAATAATGTAAATCCAAGAGCTATTATCACCTACATCACTTTGTTTTCAGTCTGAAAGTCAGTATACCAGTCACATCCGAAACGCATTAACCTTGTGTCACGTCAAACGTTTTAAGAACATATCTCCACCTAGTGGCTAAATTCTGAGGAACTAAAAATGTTTTCAAAATGTATTACACTTAAGATATAAATCAAGTTCAGCCGAAACCAAGTCCAGTATCAAAGAACCCTCAATAATACAATTCATGAACAAATATGAAAAGAGGCATAGTGACATACGTTATTATTTACCACTATATGACCATGTGAATGGGTCGGTAGTAAACAAGCACTGTTACTAATTAATGTTATTTGTGAATTTTTTGCGTCTATTTAGACATCAACGGTCAGAAATAACCACAATCACAATTGGCTCTACTAGGCTTAGAAGACAAAGTGGCTTTTTTCCTCCATCATTTTTCATTTGATGAGATGCTGGAAAAGTTTTATTGTGAACTGTTTGTACTGTACATATTTCATTCTCCAATAACAGGAGCCCGTTATGTCTCACACGCAGTAATCAAATACGAAAACCATGACTAAAGGAGTCTGCGTAAAATGTTTTTCCCTTTGCAGCAGGCGGACGAGTGGAAAGAAACATGAGCAAAAAAAGGAACATCTCCAACATCTCCAATGGCGCATACTCCAACAGCCCACGCAAAATCTGTTATTGGAACAGCTCAAACAGGAGCCCACCTGAACTTGACCCACATATCCAAAAAGCAAAGAATAAGATACCAGCAAATCTTACTGTTTGGACTTCTTCTTCTGCAATTTTTATTGGCTGACATTGTTCTTTTGCCATAAAAACCAAGAGCTTCCGTATCATTTTGGCATCTTTCATGACAGCCTGCAAGTTCACTGTCTGACCATTTGTAAACAGTCGGTCTCCAACACGATTTACGGGACGATACCTACAGCAGATCAAAAATACTTTAGCAGATTAAAGCCACAGAAAAGTAGCATGATAAACTTCAAACGTTCTAAGCTAAGTCTTCAATGCATGAAAAATAATTCCTATAAACTAACAGTGAGCATTTAAAAATTCATATATTATACTGGGACAGTAATAAAAGAGGAATGATTCCTTAACAAGAAATTCTACCAGTACTATACGGTTATAATAGTCTCTAATAATTTAAAATACTAATACTAAAATACATTTTTTTCATAATTAGTATTTCAGTCCTTTAACAAACTCATTTGAATTTATAATAAAACTTATCATCAGTTACTGCTGTGATTTTTTTTTTCTTGAACATTCCACTGACACTTTAGCAGACCAGTGTCTGTACTACAGGTTTTTGCATCTCTGACTGCTGCAAAAAGTACGCCTTAAACCCCGTGATTTCTACAAAAGTTTTTTGGGAAATTTTACCTTGAAGGCGGAACCACAAGTAGATCTAAAAAGAACATGTCTGGACTGAATCCCGAACTCTGATGGGGATCCATCCCAGGGAAGAGGTAACGCAAAAAGAAACCTAAAAAGGTACAATAGGAAACATAAACTCACTATCACTGCTGTTGTTTGGGAATCCAAACCCCCAGACGCATTTGGTCAATCAAGCCAAAAGCATCTGCTAAGTTAAATACTAGCGAGCTTGTTTAAAATAAAAACATTTATGCCTACTTTGGAAAGATTTGCCATTGTTCTTATTGGTCACATACATGATTTTTTAGAAACAACTCTGAACAGAAATATAGAGTATAGCAAAACAAAAAAACAGAACAGCAGGAGGAAACAGTTTCCAGCTACTAGCTGTGACTGATACATGAAACTGCTTTGGTTTTTCCTGGCAACTGCAGACAGATTCAGAGTACAGGGAACTCAGAAGAAGAGACCGCTAAATACATTCTCAGTCTTTAACCAATGTAACTGTGGGGAATATTAGGTGCAGCACCATATGAACATTAAATTCTCTGTAAACAACAATCGTTGAGATTGGGGAGCCACAATTTGAAAATAGCTAATCAAACTATTCATTGAATCCAGCTCTCTGCATTCACTAGCTACCAGTCCTCTTGTCACAAAAATCTATCTTGCAGCCACGAGCCCTTAAGGCAAAAGGCAAAGATTTGACAAGGAGTTCATATGGCAACATTTGCAGACTTTGTCCACTAAATGATATAGAAAACAAAGTAACATTGCTCTTAACAACCATTACCTTCATTCTTCCACAGAGCCAGGATGTATTCCTTGGCAGTCATCGGTGTCAGGTATCCTCTCTTCCCTAACTGGCTTTCATCAATAGCTGAAAAATAAAAAATAAAAATTAAAATAATAAAATA
>NW_009197996.1:0-8391 GCF_000690835.1 Fulmarus glacialis
GCCTGCCAGGTTAAACCACGACAGTGATACAGGTGAGAACGCCTAGAATCATAGAATCATTAAGGTTGGAAAAGCCCTCTAAGATCATTGAGTCCAGCCATCAACCCAACACTGCCATACCAACCTACTGACTGTAAGAATGTATTTTACTTGTGATAGCTATACGTGTGATTTTTTTTTTCTTATTTTTTCTTTTCTGACTCTTTTCTCTTGTTCTTACTTATTCCATTAACATAATTATATCTTTGATTTTCAAGGTTTTGTTAATAATGATTGTTATATCAAACTGATTTTAGCTGCTGATTAGCAGGTCCTTGTATGACTGACTGTAACATGCATGGTAGTGTTGGGTTGACGGTTGGAGTCAATGATCTTAGAGGTCTTTTCCAACCTTAATGATTCTATGATTCTATTCTATGCAAATTAAGAGAGCAAATAAATAAAAATAAGGATTTTGACAAATGTAATTTTCCCACATTCTTCCCTTGAATTACTTCTGTGAAATTTAGCAATATGAATATCCCCTATGCTGTTCTGTCAAATATTTGCCAGTTAGAAAGAGACCACTCTGATTTAAGAGATACATGTATCAGTTATGTGGAAAATCTTCCATGATTTGGCCTGTTCTTGGTTACAGTGAAGTGACTGTTTTGGTAACTTCAGAATGCTTCTCCAAGTATGCTCAGTGCATTGATTGCTTCTCATTAAACTACGTAACATTTTGTTTCCTCAGCTTTCCAAACACCATGTGGCTTTTTGCTAGTTGTCTTTGCAGAGACAACTAGTCTGCAGTTGGTGTGTACTGGTGGCTTCCCGAGTTTGTGTGAGATGAAAGTAAACAGAAGATAGGACAATTGAATAGTGATTGTCTTTTTTCTTTGCTCTTGGATGTTACTGCTTTCAGTTAGGTTGCTTCATGGTCTTTAAACAAACAAACAACCCACCCTTCACCCCCAAACAAAAAAAAAAACCAACAAACTTTTAAAATTATAATTTTCTTTTTGAATAGAGCTTCCTTGCCAAGTGTAGGAAGAAAAACAGCACTTGAAATGGAATTTGAAATGAGTGAATTCTTAACTCGCATTTAATGTTCTTAATGCATTTTAGGAGGCAGATAATCTTCTCATTTTGGGTTTCTTCCCTCACAAAAATTTTGGGAAATTCATTTATTTATCTTTTGCAATTCTAGTTTTTATTCTGTATATAATAAGTAAGTAATAACAAGATTGCTAATGAGAAGGGAAGATTTATTTCCCTGTCAAATACAATTCTAAAATACCCATGGTGACTGGAGATGTATTCCTAAATCTGTCTGTATAAATATTTCATGGGCTAAGCGTTCTAATGTTTTTAGTGAAAATTAAGCCATAGCTCTTATTAATAACTTTCTCCACTCTTTCTATCTACTTTTTTCCTCATCTGGAGTATGTTTCTTATATACCCTTGACACTTTAAAACCCTAAATGGGACCTTCCAGTTAATGAAGCATTTTTCTTAATTGCTTTAATTTATTTTATAGGCAGTAGAAACCATATTAGTTTTCTGACAGTATTGCTGACTGCTTAGAATAGTGTTAAAATAAATACATTATAATCCTATGAAGTTTTCATATTTCGGCTATTACAGAAGAGTTACATGGGGGAGTATCTCAAATCATTGTCTATTGCCTGATTCTAGTACCTTAGAGGATGAGAAAGACAAGCAGCCTTGTATCAAGTCCATCTTTCAACTACTAACCTAACGAACACAGGAACTTGAAAAACAGCTGCTAAGCTGTATGTCATGGTTTGGGCTTCCTTTGGCAGTTCACCATTTGCTAGACGTAAGCCAGTAAAGGAAAATAACTGTATTTCAGAATATCTGTAACTATTATAATACTATGGTCACAAAATATATAATGGATTCTTTACATAATAATATCTAATAAAAGCTTTCAATATGTGAACACTTAGATACAGATTTTTTCCAGCTGATTTTTAGGTGATTGTCTTTTCTACACTGAAAAGAAAAAGTAGTAAGTTCTCTAAATGTATCCTTTGATTAAGCTAAGGAAAAAACCCCAGGAACTTGTAGCTGGAAAACTGTAGCTCTTTGTACACCTGTTTATTTCACTCGTGATATTCTAAGCAACTTTGTGTGCCATTGGTGCAGTTGCTTCTATATTCTTTAATGAATCTGCATGGATTTCTTTAAGACTTGTTAATTTTGAACAAGTGTTCATTTTTTTTTGTTTTCTGTTAGCTGTTAATTCTCTCTATGGACGCATCATCTTAACCCCATTTGGGAAAGTTAATGTTGAGGAGCAGTTCCACAGAAAGTGACAATCACTTGTATTAACACATTGCAAATAATGTCTAGTAATATCATTAACATTGTTCCTCCTTTCATTCCTACCATTTGCTTTGGAACACACTTCAGAGAAGTGAACAATTTTGTTTCATCCATTCCTTGTCAAAACCTGAAGAATTTATTTTTTTAAGCTGTTGTCATTTATATCTGCCAATCTGGGCATATAACATAGGAAATCAAGTGCTTTAGAGATGAGCATAATTCTGTCCCCATCAAAGCCTTTATGTGCTTTTAAACTATACATGGACAGTTCACCGAATGTTAAAATGTAGCTTAACAGTTTTTTTCAGGTTTTATTAAAATATGGCTATCGTTGTTATTTACAGAAATCACTTTGCAACTGGTTTTCCCATCAGTCGATTAACCTTCATGTGCAGCATTGTTTACTATTGATTTCTCAATCATGGGACGAAAGGGTAAGAAGGCTCATGCTGATTATGCATGCAAGTGTCCTATTTTTTTATGCATGACAACAAAGAAAAATTGATTTTGGGGAGGGGGGGGTAAGTTTTCCACTATGTGATTAAATGCATGTCTCTGTGGAAAGACCGGGGTAAACTGCTTTTAAAAATATTTGTCCTTCCCGTTTCATGGCATATGGACTTTCTTTCCCATCATTGACCGCTAGGATCCCCAGTGGCTCTCTAGAGAATCAGGTACCTTGTGAATTGCTGAAGATGAAAGTTAGCTGTGTACATGACTCTCTGCTTTCAGAGAGTACTATTTCATTTCTAGAAAGTTACATCATTCAAGATTAATTCGTGCAGGAATTAGACAGGAATGAGTAGAAAGTTGGGGTAGGTAGATGAATGAGACTCTTCCTTATCTACTAACTTGTAGATTTCAGCTAATGATCATGTCCAAAGGTGAACAGTTCCGGATTTTGCTGTTTTGAAGGTGCTTAGCTGAACAGCCAAAGTTCTGCTTGATTCCATATTCTGGAGTTCGTGTCTATGAAGTACACTAGCAAATTCTGTTTGTAGCTGATGTATTCAAGGGAATGACCTATGACTCTTACTGGTAACCCAGCTGGCTCAAAGAATACAAGCCTTTTGGTACCCATGTAGAGGTCAGTATGAAATTTTCTAACATAAGGGACGTGTCATAATTGTTTAAATTTCAAAAGTTAAAACAATTGTAGAATCCTTGTCTTGCAAAGGTATATTTAAGAATCTTAGGACTAGCAAGTAATTTGTAAACTAGGAAACTTCTAATTTGCCTAAGTACAAAATATAAAAAACAAATTAGTTAAATCTATTTATGGAGTACATGCTGTTTTCTTGAACAGAAGTTTAAATCAGTAAATGTATTTGTGTAGAGTGAATACTGCAGTAGTCTGACTTGCATGCTTTTAATTGAGAGCAAAAAGATTTCATTGTAGGTAAAGAACTGTTTAGCCTTTGATAATGTACATGTGCAAATAACTAAGCTCATGAAATGAACGCTACTGAAGTACTGGTATTTTGTGTTTAAGAACTTTGGCTTCTTTCAAATAATGAATTGTTTTTCTAAACTAGAAACATGGCAGTAAGAATTAATCTTTTATAAAGATGTGCAAAATCCCTAACAATTATTGAAAAAAGGTAAATATTTTATTTAAAAATAAACATTTTTTTAGTTCTTTTTAAATTCAGTGGCTTTTTAGAAAATAGATTTATACCATGTAAAGTCTGAGTAGAATTCTAGACCCCAAGATTTTAAAAAATAGTTGGCGCTTGTATAACTCAGTTTTCCTTTTCATGTCCAACTTGAGATCTGTTAAAAGTCTCGGTCCTTTCATTTTTCAAGAAGAGCACAACTGTGATTTTAAATTGTTCTTGGACTTGTTACAGTATATTTTGCTGATTAAAGTCTGTATTTTGGCTTGAAATGGGCACGCCGAGTCTTTAATTGTGGCTTGAGAATGCTTACTTATTCCTTAGTAAGTGAATGAGTAAGGAATTTCAACCTAACACTTAGCTATATCATTATACTGAATCAGAACTTCTTCCTGATGCTTTTGTAAAGCTGTTAATATGCAAGGAAATATGTGAAGATAAATCTTCACAGATATCTTGTTGGTCTCCTTCTGTAGTTCTAACAAATATAGAATAATTTATGCAATTAAAACATTCTTCCTTTTTCATTAAACTAGAACGTAACTGTTTAAGGATTAGAAAAGGACTTCAAGATGCTGACACCGTACTTTTGAACTTTATAGGTAATAAAATATGGATAGTTATTAAATTATAATTGATCTGTGTCTGATGTGATTGAGCTAGCCGAGTTCTCTTGTCTTGTAATAAATGCAGTGCAAGCTGGATCCAAAACTTTTTTTTTTAACGAGTTTGTAATCTGTTATTGACATTAGTTTAGACATGAGCTTAAAGTTCTTCAGAACTGACAGAACATTATTTTTGCAAATTGAATCTGATGTTGGAATTGCAGCATGGTGAGAATTGCTGGTTGTGGGGAAGAATGCTTGGATTGCTGTAGAAACCAATGAGCCTGTGTGCCCACAGATGTCCTGTCTGGTTTCTACAGAAAGCCAAGACAGCAAGGCTTGCTGATTAACAGTATGTGTATATATAACTACTTCTTTGTGTATAAATATAAAGCTGTCTGTCTCCTAGACTGACCATCTCCTAGACTGAACAGTTTAGTTTGGTGGGAAACAGAGTGGCAGTAGCAAAGGGACATAGCCTTTTAGGTACTGAAGATGGACAGAAGAGCAATCAGGTGCATGTATGTTCCTTGTGTACTCTGTGGCAGATTAGAAATTACAGGAGTGGGGGAAACTGCTTTTTATTTAGCTGGGATACATGGTCCTAGATAGGCATATATTCTACTCTTAAATCTCACTGTTTTGGAGTGGAGAAGACAATTCAGAACCTTGTAACAGCTCTTTCTTATATTGCTTTCTATGTACTGTGTGTATGTGTGTGCGGGAAATCAAATTTGTGTAATGTGGTATTGAACTACTTGTATACAGAAAGTTTTCTTTTTAATTAGGAAATGTTTTTCAAAATCTGTGTATATGCACTGAAGTCTATAGCAGAGTATGCTCAAATGAGGGTAAAACTTGTTTTTGAAGCTCTGGCCATGCTTATGTTGGCATTTGGGGTGTTTTAATAGAAAAAAGGATATATAGAACAACACACTCTTACATGTCCTATATACGGTTCAGTGGTTTACTCTGAACTAGTTAAAATCTAGTTCCCTGAGCTAAACCTTCCCCTTGCATTAGCTTTGAGGCTTCCAGAAAGAAGGCCTTTGTTTCCTCATCATCAGGACTTTTAATCATGACGCACATGCTGTTTTCACTCACAGAAAGCTTCTCATGCCTTATTTTTCTTCGTGCAGTTCAATGTGGTACCTGCTCCGTGATCTATTTCAGCACTGTGCATTTGGGCAATGTGTGCTGCCAGGCACCGTTGGGCAAGAGTGGAGAATTTAATCCTCCCAGCCTAGATACTGCAGTCATAGGATACCTGTGATAAAGAAGTGACACAACTGTTCTGAGCATCACTTTCTCTGAGGAAAGAGCTGGGCAGCAGCAGCATACGATTCTGGGAGTTCTTACCACTGCAGCTGTGTTCCTCCCCCATGGATTGGGTCAAGAAAACAAGCTGCATCGTCTTAAGAAAATGGAAAAAGGAGCAGTAGTCAGGAAACTTCTTCATGCTTCTCTACATTCAGATTTTTCAATGTACAAAGTTTCAGGTGTTATCACCCTGAGAAGACTTACAATCCTGGGCACTTGCTCACCAGTTACTTATTGGTTTGAAGTGAGCTGTCTTCTGTAGGGCAGGTGGTGGTCAAAGTTTACCAGTGCTATCCTTCAAGCTCTCTTCAAATGTGTAGTATTGAAGGAATCTTCGTGACCTGTCAAAAGTAGGGAGTGTTTGACACTGTCCCGTCTGTTGCTTGGTGTAGGGGAAGACTTACAATCCTGGGCACTTGCTCACCAGTTACTTATTGGTTTGAAGTGAGCTGTCTTCTGTAGGGCAGGTGGTGGTCAAAGTTTACCAGTGCTATCCTTCAAGCTCTCTTCAAATGTGTAGTATTGAAGGAATCTTCGTGACCTGTCAAAAGTAGGGAGTGTTTGACACTGTCCCGTCTGTTGCTTGGTGTAGGGAAGAGGCTACTATGTAACACAGATTTCAGTTGACCAGCAAGGTAGATCTTTAGACATTTTGGCAACTTTCCCACGTGTCAGGAGTCATTCCAGTTTATTTGGTGATTCTGACCTTGGCGTCAAGACACATGCTGAAAGGCAGAACTGTTCATTGTGTTTCAGTGACCATTTGTGTTCTAAGAGATGCTAAGTAATCCATATGCGCTACTGCCTGAGACTTTAAATGTACCGTTAATTGTAATATTACCACATTTACAATGGGAGCTTGTGTAATTTGCAACATCGCAGCATAGATGGTTGGCTTTGCTTTAGCCCCTAGTTAATAGACTCTCAACATACCACGTCCTAATGCTCTGCCTAGAGTTGTATCCAGACCCATGCTCTTGTCCCAGCTTCATGTTGATGCCCTCTTCTCCCCCTCCCCTCTCATTCTCAAAATACACGCATATACGAGGGGTGGTGCTTTAAAGGCAATGCCTTAATGCACATGAATTCCTGTAGCAAAACAGAAGTGAGCAGCAACTGTTCAAAAAACAAAATAATTTTCTTCCTTGCTGGGAATGAGGGCTGTGTCCCGTAATCTGTGAGGAAATGCAGTGGGAAAGGGAGTGTGGAAAATCTAGCTTAGAACTTCTAAAACTAGAACTGGGTGTGGGGCGAGTAGCACAGAGAAAGTCCCTGTCAGCTGTCTGCCTTGCTGTCTGAAGCTGGGACTGGGAAGAAAAGGTATGACCAGCTTGAGCATCTGGGAGGGATTCTGTAGCCTGGGCTTAAGTAGCAGTCACCAAAGTTTACGGAGGCATTTAGCCAAGTATATATATTTTTACCTGTAGTTGGCCAACCTGCTGACCAGACGTATGGTTTGAAGGCTCCAGAGGGAGACAGTGGCCCTTTTGGAATAGTTTTGCCCCTGGCATCCCTCAAGAAATCTTTGTTATCAACCTCTAGCCATGCTGGAGATAGGCTAAGTGTTGCTGCTTGTCGTGTTACCTTTTAATCATGCCTTCCATAGTGTCTTTCCTCTCCTTCAAGCACAATGTCCATCTCAATCCTGAGGTGCTGCAGCATCTTCTGTAGAATGGTCTTCCGTGTTAGATATTGCTCCCTACCTGCCATGAAGTGGGAAGAAGGTGGTAGGGGAGGTGCAGGTGTGGCAGCCCCCCCTCCTCAGTGGAACCTGTGGAGAAGTGTAAAGCATGTTTGTTGGCCTTTGAGTATCTACAAAGGTTACAGCATGCTTATCTGTCACCTGCATCTATCCTCTGCAGCTGTGAAGTCTTCAAGGATGCGGTATTCTGAAAATTGCTCATCTGGGTTAGAGAAGAGGTTAGGGTCGAGGTAAAGCCAGGCTTTGAACAGGATGGTCTGTCTGGTACTGGGGGCTTACTTCTATGACAGGATCATCACTGTGCTGGGCAGACTCTGTTCGCCTGTACCCAATGATCCTTGGAGGAGCCAGGCATTTGGACAGGGAGAGACAGATCGAAGTATTCTTGTTAAGTACTGAGAGTGGAAGGAGGCTGCTGTGATAATGTCAATCCTTCTTTACTTTTTTATTCCGAATTAAATAGTAGGTAAAGGATATCCTGCTGGCTCAGTGTGTTACTGGATGAGGCCTTTAAGTACAGTGGGTATTTCGTCAGTGTTATGAATCTGCTCCATGCTCTACTACTTGTCTGGATGGAGGAATAATGCCTGTTTACGTGCTTCAGAGATTACACAAAGAGCTAGGAGCCTCCTTTTCCCTCCCCTTCTCCTTTAGTCCAGTAGTTTGCTTATGTCCCCATTTTTCACTGATTTACGAAACACCTTGCTATGACATCAGTATTTGTTTAGAAATAGGAGTATCATGACTCCTTTTTTTTTTTTTTCCCCCTCCTCTGGGTTTATCACCTAGAACTCATTTCCTGACTGCGAACCCAGTA
>NW_009197996.1:8412-16866 GCF_000690835.1 Fulmarus glacialis
ACCCAATTCTTTTACCGTGAACAGGTTATCAGTGCCAGCTTTGATGGAGAGGGTTCAAGGAGATTTATGAGGATGTGTCTTTCCAGGTGTCTTCTGAAGTGGGAGTGACAAAATTTCCTTTTTGTATTGCTTTAGTGATGAGAAGTAAATGACCTTGTTAGGGCCAGCTTAGTAGGAGTATAAGTAAGGACAAAAACTAGGAAGCAAAATTCATAATAAGCCGTAGAGCTTCTTTCACTGGAACCAGATTAATTTTAGATATTCTTAATACTGTATTAAAAATAGAGAGTGCTGGTACTATCTCAGAGTAGAAAAGGAGGAGGCGGTGTTGAAGAGAACAGAAATGAGCAAGTAAAACAAAGTTACTATGTGAAAACAACAAAGGTGGGAGAAAGAAGAGACAGTATGGAAACACTGCAGGCGGTGGAACTTGTGGGGAAAAAAATGCAACCGGAGAACTTGATGTAATGGAAAACTTCCTTTTAATGGATTAAAAGTCTTTAAAAGGCACCGTCCCAAAGATAATAACTTCCCTGGGGATTTGTTTTAATTACTAATGGTTCTGAAAAGAATACTTCATTGAAGAAGCTTAGTGGTAAGCCTTATTTGACTAGGTCTTTTTTTTTTTTTTTTCTGCTTCTTACTAGTAGCTTGACATGCATTGTCATTTCTCGTTTTCACAAAAGGCTTATATTCAAATCATTTTTACATGCTTTTCACTGCAGCATACTGTGCATCTCTCCATGTTGATTCAAATATAGAAGAACACACCTTGAAGTTATATCACACCACAATTAGCTTTATAATTAGCTTTACAGCTCTACCGTAAGAATAAATTCTTGGGAGAAAGTTGTTGTGTTTTTTTTTTTATTTGTTTCAAATTACCTGAGCACCAACATATTTTTAAAAATAAATGTAAAATTGCCAAACCTAGGTAGTGAGTGGAATTTTCCACACTGGCTGAGATTTTGCTGTCATGGGAGTCAGAAGTTGACATGAAGATGAATATCGTGTTCTCAAGACAGAAATTTCATCTGCATGTTGGACATTTTTTTTGCTGTGTTTTGGTGAAGAGATGCTAGAAACCAGCTGTTTAGAAGTCAGGTAGCACTAGGGTGAGAGGTGGAGGAGAGGCTTATCTGGGGAATGGGACTTCATCCTGTCTGTATGATAAGTCCTCTGTTCTCTCTGGGAGTGCATTTCAGGGACATTGCAATGGCTGATGAGCATGTCCTTACAGCAGTTGTTCTTTTTATAGCAGGTTGAAGAATATTTTTAATTAACTCCCTTATATGGCCAGAATAATTTCCTTGTTCTAAAATATTTGATCTGTTTCTAATAGTGGAAGGGCAATGCCCTTGAAAATAGTTTTAGTTCTAAATAAAATGCATCAACTGATGTTAACAGTTCAAAACTAACCAGTTAGTGTAGTGGTTGAAGTGTTATTTTGTGCATTGTCCTCTAGATATTTGAAACAAATTTCTTTTTGTTTATATTTTTCATCTCAGATATAGAAAAATAAGTAAAACAAAAGTTTAATGTATAAAAGTGAATTACTCAATTTTTACGTAGTTATATTTAACTACATTGAACAACGAAATGTAATTTTAATATTGCTCAGTTTCTTTATATTAGCAAAACACGCATTTATCTGTAGATTCAAATTTGTATGTTAGTTATACTAGTTTTTGATAGAATCAGATTTTTTTTTTTCTCCTAAATCTTGGAAGATAGACAATAAAGATACGGACGACAGATCCAAGCTTGGGACATAACAAAAATATTCAGTGAGTGAACATGAAATCTTGGTTCAGGTTGTTAATGTTCTGCAAACAGTTGACAACAATATTAGACAGCATTACAAAATTTTGTAAAGAAATTCTAGCATTAGATAAATAATACAATCCATTTGTTTTCTGTTTTGCTAAGTTTTGATAAAAGAGTTTCTTTAGTAAACTATGTGGTGACAGTTTCTGTGCAGCTCAGTGTTTCTCTGAATTTATTTGCAGTAAACACTGGTTTATTAGCACTAGTCTCTTAAGTCCAGAATTGGTATGGAATTGTTATTTAGTGGAAATTATTGTTACGTTGTGGTTTTATTAAAAACAGTACTTTATAATTTCCAGGGTTTATAAAAATACCTATATGAAAATCCTGTATTTGTGTTACCAAAGTGGATGTAATGTAGGAAGTAAAACGATAAAATGATGAGAAGTAATGTGAAGCCAGAAAGTAACTTCAGAATTGTTTAATTTAAAATTGATTTTCTACCTGATGTGTCATGATCTTTGTGCGTAAGGATGTTACGGATTTAAATTCTATAATCCTTGCTTCTTAAATTCTGAAGTATTATTAGAGATACTGTTAATTTCATTAACCTATTAATTTCTAAATCTCTAATCTTAGAGATAAATCCTTCTGTTTAAAAAGCCTTTTTGGTCAGCAGTCTGCCTTAAATAATTTTTTTCTGGCCATTCTTGAGCAAGATCAAGTGAGTATGTTTTGCTAAAATATTTATCACTCTACAGTGATACGTGGTAGCTGACTGAACACATTTTTTTCTGAAACTATACTGATTTTTTGCTTCTAGTGACAGAAATAATGAACTGTGTGTTCTGGGGAAGTTGAAGGAATGAAACTGGCTTTGTGCAGTTTCATTCGATGAGCTGTGAATCACACATTGACGATGTATCTTTTATTCTTTTCTCTTTTGTTGTGCCTGGCCTTGTTAACAGAATTTGATACTGAAGTTTTTCACGTGTTTGGTGGCTTTATGTAGATGTCACAGAGCTAATCAGATAAGCTTACAGTATTGCAGAGCCCTCGCGTGAAGTAACTGCTTCTATGCTAGCGTGAGAGAGCAAATTTCTGAAAAAGGAGAGAGTACCCGGGGAGTGAAATCATATCCAGGATGAGGCAGTATGTTCAAGTTCCAACTGTTGAGCAAGAAAAAGCCTATGATTATAATTCTGCTTTCGAACCAAGACCATGTATGTGTTTGGGTAGGTGAAATTACCATTTTCTGATAACATGGACTCTTTCTTCTTACTTCTATTCTGTAGAATAAATGTGTATAAAAAGAAGTACCCGTACAGCTGGTAAATATGTACAGTTTTAACACGTAAAATGCAGATTACAGGACTCCTTTAGCAGAAGAGAACATGCATGTTTAAACTTGGAAAATCCCACTATTGGAGAAGTAAACAATAAGTATATTTTTAAACCTTTTACGCTGACTATCATGTAACAGTGTGAACTTCTCTGTAGATACTGCTTTAACTTTTATATTTGCTTGTATAAAATGACGTAAAGATGTCTTCAAGAGGGAGATCATTAGAATGCAAATTTTGCCTGACACTGAAAGGGAATTGTCATAGGATTTTTCATCGATAAACCTGCATAAAATGGAACAGGTTCTTTCTACCTGGCTTAGTGACTGCATTCTGTAGACATATAAAACAGCTTATTTGTGTGAAACAAATGTGTTTATTTGGATCAACTTTTATCTGGGTTAAATTTGTATCCAAGAAGTAGAGAATCCCTTTTCAATTGCTCAGCTTCTGTCCATCTTTTACAACATTCATCTTTTCTGGTCTACGTAGTGAAATGTTCCTAGATTTTGTTTTATTTTTTTAAGTTAAATCTACTTTTAATGTACGTTGTTAAGACTTAATTTTTGTGTGGTTTGGGTATTTTTATGTTCATACTTTTTTTTTTTTAAAACTTATTCCTATGTTTTTATTAATCTTTCCTGGTTATATTAAAACACTGAGCAATGATTAATAGTTTTTCCACAAAATCTGTCTCATGACTGTTAATTGTTTTGGGTTTTGCTTTTGGTTTTCTTTCTTTCTGTGTTCTTTGGAGAGCCTGTCACTTAATTTTTTTCTGATAGTGTTCTGATTAAATTTCTCTACTCAAAATATCTTTGGAGGCTGAAAGCTTTGATAGATTAACTCTCGCTTTCTGATACTTGAATGTTCTGTTTAATTTAGGAAGTTCTTTTAATGACATTAACATTCATATTAATTTTAGTTTTATATGTTGATGATAGAGAATTCTTTGAAAGGTTTAGGGTTTGTTTGGTTTTTTTTTTCCCCCCATGTAAACTCTGCTATAATTAAATACATAGCAATGTAAAGATACTACTGAAAATCCAGGATGGGGAGAAGAGAAAATTTTCAAATCTTATGCAATATACTTATTGTTAGGCCTTTTTTTATGTCAAAATACAATGTGTGCCATAAACTTGAAGAGCAGTATTTGAACAATATTGCGTTTCCGTTGCCTGAAGCCATCTGGTAAGGCTGCCAGAATGAGTTGATATTGTTATCTGATATTTTTTGTCCTTCTCAAAGGAGTAACTGTATCCCAGTTTTATGTTAAATTTATGTAATTAACACAGTTCTAAAACACCGTCTGAATATTTAAATTGTGGTTCTTTGCAAGGATTTTCTTCTTCTGTCACTTAAAGAGGGAGAAACTAACTCTAAAAGTACTTTTAATTTCCTCTGTCTTCCATGCAATATTTTACAATATTTTCTGTTCTTGTTATGTTTTAGATAGTGTAGCAAAATATTTTACTACAGTTATTGTAAGAATATTTTGTTATATTTAGTAGTAATCAAACATACTGTTTACTCTGGACCGATGTTAAAAGTCCGTGAGGTAGAAAATCAAGTAGGAAGACACAAGTACAAAGAGTGTTGAGCCAGGTGCAGAGCTGCATACCTAATTCAAGACACATTTAACAATCTTAGGTCTTGTTTTGGTAGATTTTGATGGTCTTACTTGAATTTCCCAATATTGAGTATACTAGACACTAATAAAGTACTCCTTTCTTATTATGATTTTACTTACTTTTAAAACGTTACACAACATTGCTCTCAACAGAATATTTTTTTTACAACTGTCTGAATTATTTCTGGTTTATGTCAAGTAGTTTTTTGACCCTTTTTGATACCTACATTTTCCAGTGGCATATGCAATTGCTTTGATTTTAGCTACTTCATACCTGCAGTTTTTATATAAATACAGATTTTTACATTGGTTAGAACTCTGTGAGTAGGAGATGTCAACAGGAGTCGTATGAAGAACTTGGCAGTAGTAACAAAGTACTATTTCACACAAAAAAATCTCAATATTCCAGTTGTTTATTCCTCGGGTGTTTTTTGTTTTCATAGTTATGTATTGAAGCAGTAAGTCTGTGTTCATCTTACTGGTGACATATGACCCTATAATTCATGACCTGAGTTAAAAGACCACTGAGGAGAACTTAGAGTTAAAGCATGGTTTTAAGATCATAGATCTATCTTTGATAATTGTTTTTGATTAAATAAATTGTAAGAATTAAGTTGTCAGACTATGAGCAGAATTCATTTTTTGTCCAAAAGACAAGTAGTATCAGAAAATGGGTGGAATAAAGTGAGAATGTCTACTCATGTAGAGTCTTGTAATAAAAACAAGTACAGCAGGGGAAGTCATTGTCATGAATCTCCCCAATGTTCTGATAAATATGGTTAAAGACAACTAAGGTTACTTCGATATCTTAAGTAAAGAAATACAAATCCTGATGTATTTGTCTACTACTTCTTCACAGCCTGAAAAATTTGCAGATAAATTGTAATCATGCCAAGATACCCTTTATTCTTTTCCCTATTTTGATTTGCAGTAAAAGCTTTTGCAGCTTTTACTATTTTTAGCAGTGTTTTATAATTTTTTGGGGCACATAAATGGATACCTTTATTAAGATATTTGTAAGATATTTAGCTACTCTGAATGTTCTAGGTATTGAGATTTGAAAGACCAGAAGGCCACTGATCTGCATGCATACTTCGTATATTATTATTCAGTGTATTATTTTCTACTTAGTGGCTCGTGTGCATCAGAGCTGCTTTAATGTTGATCTGAGACCTGACCAGTGAGTTAGTCTGATAATATGTCCACTGAAATATTTAAAACCTGATTTTTCAAAACATTTAAATTCCTTGGGAATAAATCTGCACTGATAAAACAGTTGGACAGATATCTAGAAACTCTCTTACTTTCTTTTTGTGCTGAGTTTTTACTTCGAGTGCTATTTTTTAATATAAACTGGAATTATTCCAAAGTTCTAGTAGTCCTGAGAGCTAGAGAAAACAAACTATACTTTGTAGGTTTCTATCTTTTTAGAGCAGTTAAATTCATAAAATAGCAAGTTACATGTATTGTTCTGATTATGTTTATATGAGTACAGTATTAGTAGTAGAGTAGAAATGAGATAAGAAAAATTCCTTTCTCCTCTTCAAGTGACTGTCTTTTGTCCGATGCCCAGTAAAATAGTGGGATAATGAAGGGAGAGCTTGTTTTGTGTATTGTGGTTTATATTGCTTTATATTGGTGCCTGTAAAACAGAAGATTTCATAGTTGACTTTTTTGGAAAAGAGTGAGCATAATGCATGTTTAGTTATGTTTTGAAATCGTCATTCAGAATGAAGATAAAACAGGAAATGAAGTAGCCTTGGGTTTAATATTACTAAATTTTGCAATTTCTTGGTTTTTCTGCATGTTTTTAAGTATGGCTGGATGACAGGTACATTTCTAGTACCCAAGATGCTTGCATATTTTCTCATGTATTAAATTATAATAGTAGTTTCACTTATTTGACTTCTCAGTTATTTTCAATTACCTTAATTTTGCTTTATTGCTGATAGTAAGTAGTAGCTGAATTCACTGTATCTTTTTCCTCCTTGCTTGTCAGCTAGTTACTTTGAATGAAAATACCTGACTTCCTGAAACTGAATTCTAAATTCTGTTGGGTAAATCTCTCTGCAGGAGTGTGCTGTTGCTGTGCTGCTTTGCGACCTCGCTACAAGCGTCTGGTAGATAACATATTTCCTGAAGATCCAAAAGTGAGTGATGACTTCAAAATTTTAAGGGATTGGCTTTTGAAAATTTTTGGTTAGTAACTAATGCTTTAGCAATTTTTCAAAATTTTTTATTTTCTATTTTAATATTTTACAGTAAATTCTGCTTTAGCACTTCATAGCTTTAATAGAGGTTAGCAGAATAATTTAGCTGGAAAGGCAACTCTACAGATTGCCTGGTCTAATTCCCTTTTCAAAGGAAGGCTGTGAAAATTGAAAAGTGAAATTGGTATGTTTTGTTCAGAGAAACAGAGATTTAATTAAGCAGGGTATTCTGCAGCAGAGGTAGCACTTAACATCATAACTACTTAGAACCACAAACATTTGTTTTGTTATGTTTGCAGGTGTGAACATTTTCTGGTTTTCTGCAAGGTTTTAATTTTCTAACTCTTGACGTATTAACTGTGTAAGTTTTTGTAGTTATCATAGACTGTTGTCATCCAAAGAGGTGATTTGTTGTTGTTTTTTAATTTCTCCAGTTATTCATATACAGTTTTTTCATTTCACTTGAACTGTCTTGTTCTTACTCTCTGTGAAAATAAATAACTTCTATGTTTCCATTTAGTAATGTCTATATCTATACATAATCATGTGGTGGTTCAGACTAATCGAGCGCTAATATTTCTGCTGCTGTATTTTTTTTAAATGTGTTACCAGATTTTGTTGTCTTTTATTATAGTGGAAGTAATAGAACAGTCAGCATTTGTATAATGTTTGACTTATATCTTATAAAGTACGTGGGCTTTTCTTTAAAATATGTTGTCACTGAGCGCTAGTTAGTATATCAGTGTATGTTACTGGCTTCAAAGAAAATGTTTTCTTTGTGTACAGTATGTTGAAAGCATGCAACAATATGGTTTTATAGATTTATTTGTTTTAAACTACTTGTTTGATACAGGTGTAGAAACACCCGGAATTGCTACAGTTGTAGTCTTAATAGCTTTAATTTCACTCAGTAGCTCTGAGCTGGCACTCCTTAGTCTCTGCTGTTGTTAATATTCATTGGCTCAGTGTAGGACACAAGCCAGTCCATAATGTTTCACTGCATTACAGGCCTTTTCTAAAATATAAGACGACTTGCTTGATAAAATGCATTAATTAATAATGAGTGTGTTAAAAGCTTCAAAGTAATTTATTTGAAAAAGATAATGTTTTTGTGAACTTCTAAGGAAAAAAAAAAAAAAAGACGACAAAAAGCTTTATCCTTCTTACCTGATAGTTATAATTATAACCTCACCTGAGGAGATCCCTGTCACAGTTCACATTGGAACTAATATGTTAATCTTTGATCTTGTTCTAACAATTAGCCTTCAGGTACTCTGTACGTCAGCCTTGTCCAAGATGTGACACTGAAGAAATAAATATTTAAACTACAATCTTGTTGGTATATAGCATCAAAATTATGTGTCAAATATACTTTTGGGGGGGGAATTGGGAAAAGAATTTTTGTACTAGTAGGGAAAAAGTGTGTCTTAGAGCTGATGACATATCTCACTAAATACCTTCTTCTGGAATACCTATTACTTCTTCACACCCCACCCCCCCCACC
>NW_009197997.1:0-714 GCF_000690835.1 Fulmarus glacialis
CCCCCCCCGCCTCTCAGACAGGATTCTGCCTCATTTAGCTCATAGAACACATGGTGCCTACTTAATGATCAGCAATTCAGCATCTTGTTTTCTTTTTGCTTAGTGTGGGTTGACTTATCTCATACTTATTTAAAACCCACAAGCAAGGCAGAATCATTATCTTGCAGTAATTCCTGTAGTTTATGAGTTTAATAAATATTCATTAATGTATTTTGAGAACAGAGGTATAAGATTAGAAGTTGGTATTAAATCTCAGTGTTGTATGTGGGTGTATAAATAACATGAAGTTTTAACACCAATCATATCCACTAAATTTTCATCCTTTTCCTGTCAGGCTTGACCCTTTTGTACCCTTCCCTTTCCAGCAGCTCTGCCCGGCCCAGGTCCTGCTTTGCTCACTTAATTACTCCATATATTCATCTCTCAGATTTTTCTGTTTCTTTGCTGGACTCCTTATCCAGATGTTCTTACCTCCCACAGGCTGCAAGCATTAGCGCTTTTCAAAGAAGGCGTTACCAGAGTTTTTAACATAAGGAAAAACTGCACATGTTTTTATACTCTTGTTCTTGTCAAGATGTTAAACTGCTTTAGCTGAAGTTTTCTTAAACAGTAACAGAAGCAATAACTCCCCATGAGAAACAGAGACATCCCCCGTTCCCCTCTCCGAATCAAAATCATAGAATTGTAGAATTGTAGAATCATTAAGGTTGGAAA
>NW_009197998.1:0-295 GCF_000690835.1 Fulmarus glacialis
GGTGCCGCCTCCGCCGGGCCTGCCCCTGCCAGGGGAGGCCGGCACCCCACGGTGTGCCCCGTGCTCGGCCTCCCCGCGGCTCGGGTTCCTGGGGTTATTTTTCAAGTAACTCTGCGTTCACTCAGAAGTAGGTCACTGTGTCTCCTGGGCTTTGGTCTAAGGTACACCGCGGAGGCACTGTGCAGTATTGCTGCAACAATTAAGAGCCAAGTGAAAACTAGGCACTGTTTGGTTGTTATCTTTTTAATTATCTCCTTGTTGCTTGCTTACATGAGTAGGTTATGGCTTTTTCTTT
>NW_009197998.1:384-953 GCF_000690835.1 Fulmarus glacialis
CCCTCTGCTATTGAGCCAATTTAAGGAGAAAGCCAGAAGTAATGTATGTTTCTTCAAGGGACTCGTGTATACAGCTTTGTGCACGCAGAACCATTGCCGCAAAGCGGATCTGAAGTCCGTGTAGTGAGCTTACAGCGAGGGAGGCTTGTGTCCTGCAAGGCAGCCCTTGGCCACAGAAGACAACAAGCGCATGCGGGATCGCCGGGATTTTCCCCTTGGTCCTGGCAGTGGGCTCAGACTTGACTTCGGGAACCATCTCCAGGCAGGAGGTGGTAGTTCACTCTGTGTCCTAGGAGTAGCTGGGATAAATGCGTTTGAAACTATCATGAAATCTTCCAGGAATGACTATAAACAGGCGTCGATGGCTTGTAGATTGAAATACGTTTTAATAACAAAGTAGAGCGAGCTGCCTGGCGCTTGGGAGACACACCGTGTCAGGGCCCGCGAGCTGTCCTCACCAGCTTGTCATCCGAATACACAGACACGGCCGTGGGAAAAACAGAACATCAATGATATCTGCACGCTCTGCTATTAAATAATATAAATGGCGCTAACAGGAAGAGCAACAT
>NW_009197999.1:0-403 GCF_000690835.1 Fulmarus glacialis
CCCCCTCCTCTGCTCAGGAGGCTCACTTGTGCCACCAGCGCTGCCGGGAGCCAGCACGTAACGTGCCTGGCAGGGTGACCTTTCCGAGCTCGGATTAGCCCTGGAAAGTGCTTTAGGGATGGGTGCGGGGACAGGTGGCTGCGGAGCTCCGCGCCGTGCCCTTGCTGCGGGGTCATGGCAGCATCTGGGGGTGCTCGAAAACCAAACAGCCTTAGCCCCATGGGGTCCCAGCCACAGGATGGATCACTTCATGAATTTTTTTGGAGTGAGGTTTACTGTCTAATTTACTTTAATATTGACCTTTTTGTTTTAAAGGCATCTCTCCCTGCTAGGAAGCTTGGACGCATGTTGGCGTCTGGTAAAACGCCCGCGGTTGGTGTCTCTAAAAGGCCCCGTCCCTCTC
>NW_009197999.1:460-1122 GCF_000690835.1 Fulmarus glacialis
CAAAGGCTGTAACTCTTAGAAGAGGTGACATGAGAATTAGCTGTTGAAGTCGTCATGTGAGCTGAGAAGACACATTAATAGGAAGTCGGGGGCGCAGGAGGAAAGGAGAAGCAATGTCACAAGATGGAAAAGCTTCTTACTGTAAGACATGTCATTAACATGCAAACGTGCTAATGAGAAGCTTGTGATTTGAATCGAAAAGCAGAGAGTGGAAAGGGGTGACACTGGGGAGGGGGGTGACACTGAAGCTTTGCAGCCTTTCCCAGGGATGGGACCTGGGTCCGTTTTGGTGCCCAGTGTCCCGTTGGCGCTGGGCTGGGATGCGGCAGCGCTCACTGGGTATTGGCACTTAACGTTGTCTCAGGATTTCACCGGCCGCCTCTCTTCCGTGTTTGCTTCCCGCTGGAATTCACGAGCTCGCTGCTGATGGTGGCATTGCCTCTCGTCCCTGCAGCCCCTCTTGCCTCCTGCGTCATCCTCAAAACAGGAGAAAGAAACCAAATCTTTCCTCTGAGTCTGGAGAGCCCCCTTGTTTTTCAACCAGAAAAGCCCTGAGGGGTCCCTGGTGCGGGTGCCCCTTCGGACTGTGTTACTGTCACCCGGTGAGTCCCTCTGGCCAGCGTGTGCCACTCACGCTTCCCCGGCCTGTCGTGTCAGCTGTC
>NW_009197999.1:1144-1600 GCF_000690835.1 Fulmarus glacialis
GGCCGCTCGAGAGCCCCCGAAACCGCCGCGTGGCTCGGCAGCCGGTGCGGCGCAGGCTGCGGAGGATGTCTGAATGCATAATACAACACCGGGGCGCTCAATAATTTATCTGTCACCCAGAAAAAGGCGCATTTGAACACGCTCAGATCCAGCCCCTGCTCTTTCTGCTCTGAGCTTTCTCCTGCCTGAGGGAGCAGTCCCAGTTGGGGGGCCTCTCTGGGCTTAAAATATTTCTGCAAAACCTTGCTCTGTCCCACGGTGCTCTGAAGGTAAAGCCCTTGTCGCCGGTTCTTCTCCAGAAGTTGGTTATTGCTGGTTGGTTTGGGATGGATGTGCTTCTGAAGCAGTGTTAAACCTCACCGGGAAGGCTGGGTTTTAATGACGGGTGGGTTTAGGCTGGCTGAGCTGCACGAGGCCTCGCACCGGCTGCCGCGCTCTGCCGTGTCCCCGCGCTCT
>NW_009198000.1:0-963 GCF_000690835.1 Fulmarus glacialis
TGCCGCACGCACCCCCGCTGCCGCCGCCACCACCACCACTGCACGGCAGCAGCCCGCCGCCGCTCCCACTCGCAGCGGCACCGCGCTGGAGTTACTGCCCTCAAGCAGTTTCCTTTCCGGCTTTCAGTGAGGGAGGTATAGGGGCCAGGGCTTTATTTTGAGGGGATGCTGAGAAAGCCGTTCCCCTCCTGTAGCACATTGCCTAGGCGTTCCTATTATGGAAGTTAAGTGTGAAACTCTGCAGCTTGAACTGATTTGGTAGAGAAAGAGAGAGAAAGGGGTAGGGGGAGGGCGAGAGGAAAGCAAAATAGCCAAACCAAGCCAATGGTTTTCCTGCAAAGTGCCGGCAAGTTTGTGGAGCACTTTCTAGGAATCAGGTCCTTTCTCAGAGTCTCTCCTTGTTTTCCGAAGAAAGAGCTTGCTTTTGGATTGCCATGGATCCTAAAGAGAGTCTTAGACACACTTGAATAATTCCTCTGCTTGAGCTGGATTGGTGGGAATTTAGGAAGGAGCGTGTGTGCAAAGCAGAAGCCTTCGGAGCTCGCTCGCTGCTCTAATCTGTATGGATCTAAAAGTGTCACATTCAAGACCTTTCCATCTGCAGCTTTTGATTTCAAGATTTCCCTTTCCACTTTAAGTAGCTGCTAGGAAACTGAAAACTTTTGGACCTACCTCTTACTGGCTTTGGATACTTGTTTTTGGATCTCTGTGGAATTGGTCTCGCAAACGATCGGGATTGCTTTTAATATGTCAAAATGGGTCTGCTGACGCCACTCCTGCTCTTCGGGTTTGCATTTTTTCAAGTCTATGGTAAGTTCGCTTATTTTAGATATGCCATTTCTGTGCAGAATTCCCCTTCATCTGAATCTGATTTGGGACAGCACATGGACAGCATTATAAGCTTTAACATTACGCAGCTTTAAGTTTGTTTCTGGTATAAAAAAATGGTATTTCGCGGGGGGG
>NW_009198001.1:0-362 GCF_000690835.1 Fulmarus glacialis
GGGGGGGGCGTCAAGCAAGGCTGGGGGGACCCCAGCTGGAATCAGGTGTCCCCAGACCTCTGTGCCCCTCCTGGCCCCCAGCACTCCTCACCCTCCTCTGTCTGTTTCCACCACTCCTGCTCAGGGTTCAGCCCCGGCGCAGCTCATGCCAAGGCCTGGCAAGTGCCAGCACCAGCCACCCACCTGCCGATGACCCACTGATGACCCATTGAGGTGGGGTGACAGGAAGGGCAGCCAGGATGGCTGCTGGGCACAGTGGGCAGGAGCAGACAAGGTCCCTCCTCTCCTGCAGCTTTGCAGCAGTAGCTGGCCAGTTGTTTCTGCGAAAGCTCTTCTGAGCCTGCCACAACCATGGACAGCCC
>NW_009198001.1:421-2399 GCF_000690835.1 Fulmarus glacialis
CGCCGCCCGCCCCCGCCGCCGCAGCACCAGCAGCAGCGCTGAGGTCCCCAACTTGTGCTTCCCAGGCAGCAAGAGGGGACAACAGTTGAGCACTCTTGCTTGAGGGGGGATGACACACGAGCCCTCTCGCTGCCCGCTCTGGGCAGAGGACCCCATACCCTGGAGCCATCACCATCCCCGCCCTTGTCACGCACCTGCTGCCATGAAGATGGCAGCTGGGAGGTGGTCCCCAGCTCTGGGTGTGGGAGCAATGCTGCCAGCAGGGGGGACGCAGAGCTCACTTGTTGGGGTTTGCTGCAGGGGCTGGGCCCTGAGGTGTCCTGGGCTAAGAAGCCGGGCAGATGGCAGCAAAGGGCTTTCTGGTGAAACCTCTTCCAGAGCTCTTTGGCAAGCTTGGAAAACTACAGTTTTGCTCTTTGCCACACTCGCTGCTCTGGGCAAGCACATCCTTCACGACCAAGACTAGGCGGGAAATTGAGACTGGCACGGGGTGGGTCTTGCTGCTCATGTGCTTGCACTGGGCTTGCAGGGCTCCTGCTGGAAAAGGCAGCTGCTTAGTGGCTGAGGCAGCGGGATGCAACTCCTTTGCTGGCAGGTTCAGGAAAATTAGGCCCAAACACCAGCTGCTTGGTCCTGGGCGGAATTCAGGGGCTAAACAGCAGCTTGGTGAAGCTGAGCTCCTCCAGGACCAGTCACCAGAGGAACTGCAATGAAAACCAATCCAGAACTGAATGTGACAACTTAAGAGAGGGAACGGTGATAGCCACAAACTCTCCAAGCAAGTGGCTTTTACCTGCTCACACTGGCACACTGCCCTGCTCCCAAGCACCCAGATGGTTTTGCCGGTGCTCTGGCCAGGGTTACTCGTGCATGACACAGGAGAGGGACAACAGCAACCAGGGCCTCACTCTGCTCCTGGGAACCTCTTGAGTGTCGGTGGCTGTCAAGCCAATGATGATGATGATAAGCACACTGACAATAAGCTGTTGGACTGGTCTTTTATGATAGTCTCAGGGAAATTTTTCCCCATGTGCCATGCCAGGTTTGTTCACCTGATGACTTTGAAAAGATTGTGCTCCTGCGGAAGCACTGCTGACACAGCCCAGTGCCCCCCTTCGCTCCCCACTGATGCGCCATGTCCCGTCTAAGAGCGCACCCTGTGCCGAACAGCTGTGAAGGGCCGAGGACCCAGTACGGGTTTCCCAGTAACAAGCCCACAGTGCACACCACAATGCCGGCTGTAGGCAAAAGCCTCACCTGCTCAAAGTCAGAGTGATCCTTACCGCTGGCTTGGCTAAAGTGAATGGGTGCTCTTGCACCTCTTGCAACAGGCCAGCAGCCACCATCCTAAGCACGCTGACAATAAGCTTTTGGACTGACCTTAGATCCTCTAGGCATCACAAGCCCTAACAGGGTGGCTTTTTGCCAGCAGGTCCTGCTCAGTTCAGGTCCATGAACCTGAGGGCAGCTTGCTGACTGCTGGTTCTTTTTCCCCATGTTGAACTTCAACTTGAAAGCAACATCTGCAGGCTGTTGGAAGCTGTCCTCCTACTGCGAGGATGCAGGGCCATCTGCCAATGAGTTGTCCGAGTCGCCCAATGTGAGCAGGGAAGTGTCCTGGGACGCATGTCCCAGGAACAGCCTTCACCATTATCAGCAGGGGCACTGCTCTGACTGTGCTGGGCCTTGTGGTGCTTCCACACACACATTTCCATCCACCCGTGGATCCATCCATCCACCAGCTTGCACTGACCCTATTATTTCCATCAACAGCCTCCCCAAAGCCGTGACTCAGAGCACCAACAAACACCTGCCCCGCAGAGGTGGGGCGCATCCCCTGGGGCCGGCTCAGGCTGTTGGGGCTCTTCCTCCCCAAGCGATGGGGGGAGAGCTACGCCGGACGCGGCAGAAAGAAAAGGACCCCCGCCCACTTCTACTCCCGCCCTCCGGGAGGCATGTGCACGCAGCAGGGACCCGG
>NW_009198002.1:0-386 GCF_000690835.1 Fulmarus glacialis
GGGAGGGGGGTGCCTGTGACCCACGGCCCGGGGGCAGAGGGGGGGTACCTGGGAGCTGGGAGGTGTGGAGGGTGTGATCCTGGGGATCAGTCACGGGGGCTGGGAAATGCGTAGCTGTTTATTAATGCTCTGTAAGTGTCTGGTATCATCATTTATCTGTTGTATTACCAATATTGATCCTGAATGTATAGTTCACTGTGGGTTAATTACATGTCATTAATAAATTAATAAAGTGCTTCGATTCTGATTCTGGACTATGAGAACTGATGAGCTTTTTCCTGGTGACTGCCTTTCCCGGGGAAGCATGCTTAGCAACCAGTTACAATGAGCAGTGGATTACTTGCACACAATTCAAATAATAAAGGCAAACACTGTTGATACTTAGC
>NW_009198002.1:422-2453 GCF_000690835.1 Fulmarus glacialis
ATTGGAGTAACTAGAAACCTCACAAAGTAGTCTGAAAGATTTGGGATTACCAAAGGATTTTACTTCCATATTTCTCTCACCTCTATTCACAAAACTATTTGACTTAATGATTTTTAACTAATATATATCATTAATCCCCAACATTGATATCAAGATACAGTATTAATAGGAACAGAACTGTACTTTTTTCTTATCCACTGTATACTAATGAATTTTCTGTTGTATATTTCTGGCATTTTTTAATTTCCAGTTTTTAAGATAATTTCTCTCAGCAGATGATGACTTTTATTCGGTCCTGTTATTTATATTACTCATCCAGACTTAAGAATCTGGCGGGGGGGGGGAGCACACAACATTTTTTGCTTTATAGAATGAAAACCAGACCTCTTCAAAGATTTGAGTGGTGGTTGAAGAAGAAACATACTTTACCACACTCCAAAAGGAAAAAACACAATGCTTAATTTGTTATAATCATAATTACTTTCATTCAAAGAAAAAAAAGAAAACAAGCAGAACAACTGATGCTTTGCCAAACTCTGTCTCCCACAGAACTGTAAATAAATGATTAAAGGCAGAATTAAGTCCCTTAGATGTTTCAATTTCTAGCTTGATAATATCAGCCATCTATGTATAGTTTATTTATATGTGCGTAATGTACATGTATATGTACGTATATATACACACCCATAGGTTTATATGCACGGTCACCCTGGAAATGAAGGCAGGGGAGGAAGACTGCTAATTTCAGAGGAAGCATGTTTAATAAATAAATAAATAAATAATCCTCAATATTTGTGGAAACAAAAGTGGAAAATTGCTGTATGCGCAACACTCTCCTTACCTCATATTTTTCCTAGCCCAGCTGGAGGTGTTGGTTAAGGGGTGCTGTAGATCATGTGAACTGAACCTTTAGGAAAACCATAATGAAGTCATATTCTAGAGACCTGCTGTACACTAATGCATTCTTTGTTCAGTTGGACATCGTAATGTATCTAAATAATTAGGGTATGCAGCATTGCAGTAAAAAAGATTAAAACAAAATAAAGCAACTCCCTGACCCCCGCTTAGTTAAGCAGGATCTCCAGTGTTGCCAGTGCCATGTGTTCTACACTCATAAATCAGGACTTTGAGTTATAAGAGTGGCTTAAAGATCGTGCCCTTCAATAACACAGTAAGGCTTGAGGTTTTTCATTTGCCTCCTAACTTTCAAACAAATAAGCTTAACATTTACATACTTAACATTGTCATTTAATTACTTAATGTTAAGTTACAAACTTCAGTGCTGGAACATTCTTTCAGGCTTTTCTATCCAAAATGTAACTTAAAAATAAAATTAGCATGAAAAATGAAGTTCTTGGAACAATTTTGGAACTGGACTAAAAAAGGACATCTGATTTGTGTGGTAAAGTATGTGAGTCATGCTTTTTGTGTTCCAGAAACACACCTCAGAAGAAAAAGAAAAGTGTGTGACTGTATCTCTCATACTAGGCCTGCAATAATACAGCCTAGCAGGCTATCACCAGGATTTACTGACAACAAAATTTCCGGGAGTTCACCAAGTGTAGTATTATTATACCCAAGACAGGCTAAAACCAAATATGGCCTATAAGTAAAGGCAATATTTTTTTCTAGAGCAAATGACATAATCAGGAAAAAGAGAAGACAAGGGTTTAGATACATGCACACTATTCTTCAGAACACATGTTTTCTCCTTGTGGTAAGAAGGAGAGATTGAAAAACATGTTCAACATCGGTGGGATTCAAGTCCTCGTCCAAAGGCCAGCTCCAGAATCTCTTGCAAAATCTAGAAAATTAGTCCATGAAGCTTTGGAATAGATATTGATGTTACTGCAGTGGTGTATTAAACCCTCTTAGTCTTCCAGCTAGCCCTTACTAAAATAGTTTATTTCCCCTAAGTTTATCTTAGGGGATAGATATAAAAATATTTTGGCTATTCAGTGGCTCTGAAATATGTAAAAGGAACATACTAATATTACTGGGTAAGACTATATAGAAATAATATAATATATA
>NW_009198003.1:0-28783 GCF_000690835.1 Fulmarus glacialis
CTTAATGATTCTATGATTCTATAATTCTGCTGGATCAAGGCCTTAATCGGCCTCTTTCACAGTAAATAGTAAGTGACAGGCATATGACCCCAACTGTTTTAATATCCAGTTGAACCCCTCCCTCTCAAAAACTAAACCCATGTATACAATTCCCCCATTCATCACCATTTCTGAGAAGTGAAACAACATAAGCTTGTAATTTAAGTGCTGCCCAGACTCAATAAATGGCTTTTGCACCAAAGGCAGAAAAACATTACGAACTGTAGATTTCTATACTACATCAGGCTACATCTGATGCATAGTACAACTTCAGAATTTTCAACCACATAAAAGCTACTTAGGAAGGCAAAATCCAATTTCAAGTTACTTAGCCACTTAGTACAGCTGTATGCATCCAGTTTCACCCTCACACATGGCAAGGGACATGGCCAAAGGAATTTAGAATCACAAGTGCCAGACTTCTACCCTTTGCAACTGACTTTTTCCAAGAATAGGCTCGCGAAGACTTTCTTGCTTATCATGAAAAGGAAACATCATGGAAAGATCAGTCTGAAGCTAAGTGTTAACAACACTCTTGGGATCTTCAGAGCTACCCAGTTAGTGTCTATGAAGTGAAGTAAGTTCCGTATACTATATTTCAAATACTTGCTTTGGTGTAATAGTAATATTCAAGTGTTGTGCCAATAATCAACAGGGAAAGTCACCATCTACCCAAGACCACTTCAGTTGATTTGTTTCTCATCTGGAATTTCTTTCAAGTACCTTTTCCTTTTAGAAATCAGTACCCTAACATTCATGCAAGAGGTAGAATATCTAAAAAACAGAATCTACAGTACTTTCCCAGCTGATATAATTCAGCACTCTGGAATTATGCAGAAAATTCTGGCACTGGGCTGCTAATTTTACTTATGTCACCAGAACAAAATAAGGAAAAGCATGATGTTGGGTTTTCCCCCCCCCCACAGTGGAGAAAAGGATGTAGGTGGGGTGTATAATTGACACTAATTATTTGTAGGAAAGGTCAGGGTTATCTTTTACCAACTACATGAGGCAGCTGATTATCTGTCACATCTCTGGAGCACAGTCACGAAACCGTCAGTGACTAAAGGACAAACAGGCCTTGGCTAGCAATCAAACTTGGCAATGTTCAACAACACAGCACAGTAGATGTCTTTTTGAAATAGGTAAATTGTAAGACATTAGATAGTGTAACAATAGATATCTGCAGTGCTGAAAAAAACTTCAATAAAGACTATTGTTTAAGTATGTAACAGGTGAATTGGTAGTATGATCTTCTCTGCATTTGAAGAGCTAAAAAGAGCACCTACATCACAAAATTCCAATTCAGTTTTGAACTCCCTCAGAAAGTCTTCAGTTTCTAGAGGACAAGTATTTTAAGTTTTTTATATAATAAACCTCAGTTTGAACAAAAACTGCATACAGAAAATATGAGACAGACAGCTGTGTCAAAATATCTGGAAAACAGAGAAGAGACTGTGTTGTTTTAAAAACTAAAGTACCTCAAAAATTTGGGAATTTGCGTGCCAGAGTCTCAGGAAACACCCCTTTAAAAGATGAAAACTGTCATATCATTTTATAACTATTATTGTTGCTGAAAACCCCAAACTGAGATCTGATACATCTTGTTTGATAGCTGATTTGTTACCAGGTTACTCAGTGTTCAAAGAAAAAGAATTGTTTGTTATTTAGTATGTCCTTTGAGAAGTTTGCTGTGCATTAAGTGAAATGAAGATTCCACTCCCTGAGATCCACTTACTGGCTTTCCAGAAAGTGGAATTTACAAGGATGAGGCAACTCAATTCCAAATAGCATTGGCTTCAATTTTAATCTCAGAACTATAAGAATGGAAGAAATCTCTATGCCCATATACCCCTACTTAACAAGTTAGCTTTTTCTAACAGAATCCTTAAATGAAACAGCTAAGAAATTAAGTGGGATTTCCCTTTATGTAATTTTGGACATATACATTATAATCATTGCAAAATGAGTTTTTTCGCAGTTTTCTAGTCAGTTATTATGGTACTGCAGAAAGACCATGTATAGACTGAATTTTAGTTTGGAGCATAAACAGTTAATTTGCAGTTATGCTAGACAGTTCTGCAGCAGTCAGTTTAAATGCTATCAGCTCCAGCTTTTGCCTACACATACATTCAGTACTCAGACAATACTGAGAGACTACGGTGGAGAATCCTGACACCACCACTCTTCTTGATGCTGAGGAATGGTGTGTCCAGGGAATTATAACAGCCATCTGGGCATTTCCATTCCCTGAGTGTCTTTAAGTAATACTACAAAAGTAAAAAAAAAAAAAAAAAAAAAAAAAAAAAAAATTATTCCAAAGCTGTGCACTGCCATCAGGTCCTTAATTTAAGTAAGTCCTCCTACTGAAATAAAAATTGAAAGCAGCAAACGTTTAAAGGTTACCTTGTTAAATAATCAGACAGGCTTGGGTTTGGCTTTTTTGGGTTTTTTTTTGTTGGTTTTTTTGGGTTTTTTGTTCGTGTTTTTTGTTTTGTTTTTGGGTTTTTTTGTGTGTGTGGTTTTGTTTGTTTGTTTTCCAAAACTTTTCATTAAATCCCTTAAGTTTAGTCATTTGATCTCGTAAATAATAATAAAATTAATTTTCAAAGTACCAAGAAACCTCAGGACAACATTCAGTAATCACATAGCTAAATTTTAAATAGCAAACCCTTTTACTACTTCTTAGACATTTATTTTCCAAAGAAGTGGCTACAGTTAGTAAGTGAACAGGTGAATATACATGTCTCACTATAAAGTGATATGTGAAAAAATTTAAGTGATTTAGAAGAGGCCATGATTTTCAGGATTCTTCTCCAGTTTTTTATATTTTGCTTTACATTTTATATACCTTTATTAATGAGAGCTGGTAGCAGAAATAGGTGAAGTGATAGAGACAGAAGTTACACCGATAGTCGTATCTGGTATTTGTATTAAAAGAAAGGTCAAGACCTTATGCATTACAGATGTTTTCATAAGGCATCAGGATTTGTGTTCCAAGAGTACTGTAACTGCGACGTCTGTTCAACTAGAGTAGCTGTGTGAACTTTCATAGCTCATGATAAAAACCTTTAATTGTAATTAGCAGCTACAATTGAATTACTGACAACAACTCTGAACAGAGCAGTTACTCTGATTCTGGACAGTTAACACCTTTCAAGGGAATACTAGGTGGGTATATATGTGTTCCCAGGCTCCAGATAAAACTTTGTCTTCCATTCCATACTGATGCAAGATAATATTCAGAATGCTGAGAACTTGCACTTAGCTCTTCTGCAGTAAGTGAAAACCTAAATTTACAAGAGAGTTGACTATCTTTGAGGCAGTTGCAAGCATTTTGCCAGAGGATGCTTTAGACAATTGCACTACAGTTATCAGGACTCTTTCACTACTATCCTGAAGCATCTAAATTGCTACAGGTAAAGCCACATCAAAATGGTTTGTTGTCTATGGATTAGCCATATCCTATCACATAGGATATGTTGGATAGGAGGAATGTATTCCTGTGTTCACAGGAATAATAGAAGACAGATCATGTACCAAACAACTAGATTAAGTTGACGATAAATTCTGTTGGAAAGAGATAAAGCTTTTTGTCTCAGATGCACTCATAGGAAGGCCAAGGAAAACACTGTATTTCTTAACATGAGCTCTTTGCTCCTTATTTTCTGAATAGGAATAGCTAGCAGACCCTACACAAAATGTATGGAGTGTGAATATAGCCATTCCATCTCTACTCTTTCATATTCTACCAATAACATGATTGTGCCCTAGGTTGCACCAGCAGGACCCCAGCGACCAAGCCTGCTTTGAGAACTTGAAGATTTACACAGCAGTAATGTATACACTTTGAGAACACTGCTGGGAGTCAGAAACTTGCAGAAACACAGCACCTACCTGCCCTTCTGACACTTCCAGTGAGAACTGGAAAATATTCAGAGCTAGTTTCTTGGCTTAAGGACTCCAGCAGGCATTCTATAATAAGGGAATAAAGTTTGAGTGATGCATGCCCTCCTTGTAAGGAACTCTGAATCTGCTATTGTGGTCCTTGAACAAATGGAAAGTTCTAGTGTTTAGAAGGTTAAATGACAGCAGCATGAAATTTAGTGATAAACATAAGGAATTTTCAAGAAAGCTAAAGTCTGTTAAATAAAATTCCAAGCTTTTGAAGAGATAGCTTTACCAAATAATTTATTTTCTTATCATTTACTGTAGCTTGCCCCACACTGATGTTCTCTTAGAACACCAGCTGTTTAAGAAAAGCGTCCATTTATTACTAGCCACATCTTGAGGAACATGTGTCCATTACATCAGCTGAGCTAAAAGATGACATGGCTCTCAAGCACTCAGACTCGAGTGAATAGCTACTTCTTGAAAGATTTTCCTACCTTTTCCTCTTGAAATTCTTCTGCAGTCAGAACTTAGTGTCAAAACTTTATAGCACTTTTGCTGCCAGAATCAGAAGTATTCAAAAACACTGAGGCAGTTTATGTTGATAATACTACCATAAAAACACTAAGCCAAATGTATAGTCTCATCTTTGATATTTGGAATACCACAAATAGAAATCATAGTCAGAAGTGTAGTTTTTTTGATTGGTCATCAGTGATGTCACCTGTTCAGCAAGTTATATAATCACATACTGTACATTCCAAACAAATGAGCAGACTCCCAGTTTTTTAGATGAAAAGTTAGAATTTCACACTTTGTCAATGATTTAGCATTCATTGAAGGTCTATAGACAAAGTGATATGTACATTTCTGAGACTCATCAGCTTAATTTATATATAGTCTGTTGAAAGACTGGCTTGCTAAGAGCATACTTTGGAAGAGAACAAAAAAACAACTCGGCCTCTTCTACTGCTAGGGCTCCCACCTACAGGAGGTGCCAGAATTAGCACTAACATTTGGTTAAGTGGTAGGTAGGAGTCCTAACTGGGTAAGTAGCTAGATCAGCGTATAGAAAACTGTATGAAGAAAAGTCAGTGTTTGATATGCTAAACTCAAAAGGACCTATTCTGAATTTCTGCAAAAGCCTTGCACTAGTTTTAGTACCCTCAAGTTTCACACACTTCAGAATTGTGTTAATTATGTTTATCATTAAGCTCTCACAAAATTTGTCTCAGCACCATTTCAGCAAAAGGAATCAGTGTCTCCTTTTACACTCACCTGTAAATTTTCCAGTTACTGTAAAAGGATACCATCATATCTGCCTTTCACAATTTCATGCCGATTTACATATCACTATAAAGATGCTCAGACTATAGCTGAATAGCTGATGATGCAGTTAAGATCCCTTCTGTCAGTTATTAGAAGCTATTGTTATTAGAAGCTATTGAAGAGTCTCCACTCTCCTTAATGGCATCTTCCTCTAGTGAATTGATGGCCAAAAGCAAATTCGAGTGCAGAAAAGTGCTTTTAAAAGAGCCATAACAAAATCTTCTTATAGTGCCTTGTCTGTTTTAACAAGAATTTGGTTCCATCCTAATAAACTGTCTATAAAGCTATAGTCTCACACTTACATTTTTAGCATCTCAAAGCTTGCAGCAAATACAGAAATATAACCAGATATCTTACCAATTTGACAAGTCTTGCCTGTTGGTTTCGGTTTCTTTTGGCTGGGGAGGGACACAAAACAGGACAGGACAGATTTCAGAGTAGCAGTCAACCTGAAAAACTGGTAACAGCATGCTAACCTTTCCCCATCTATGTCAACTTAAACTAAGCTAACAGTAGTCAGCCAAAGAGACAGTACTTCTAAAATCTCTAAAGCCATTTACCTGCTTTAAAGGAGTTACCCAGATGTCAAGTGTACCAATTCTAAAATTTCCCTTTACAAATAAATTTGTCCAGTCTTTTCCCTCTCAGGGGAGCTCTGCTATCCTTGAAAGCAGTAGTGCTTCTCTTGCCTGCACTATATATGGTCTGTGGAGAGAAATCAAAATACTGGTGGTATTTTTGGTCATGTTGTCTGTATCCGTCTCACCTATTTTTAAGTATTATGAAAAACAAAGAGCGCAGTTTTTTTCTAAAGAAATTGTAAACAGCCTTATGACACTCTCCAAAGATTTTTTTTTTTTTTTAAAATCAGATTATCAACCTATTCTAGTTATTTGGTTGTATAAGGTAAGACAAAGCACAGGGTGGCAACTTCTTGCACTGCTGTTAATTTTAACCACCATATCAATTATGAGCTGCCATTCAAGTTAATCAAGGGATTCCATTATTACTATCATCAGGCTAAGAGAATGAGATCATTAGCACTAGTCAAGCTATAAAAAGCTATGGCATAACTGAAAGCTGATGCAATCCTAAAACACACTTAGAAATAAGTTAGCCTTTTTCCAAACAGATAATTTAATTCTCTTAAATATTGTTACATACACACTTGAAACAGTTACAGTTCCATTAAAAAAATCTGTATTATTAATACGATGAAAAGCATTCACCCAGCATTCATAATAGTCATGTTCTACAGGTGGGAGTTACGAAAAATACTTGTAAGAGTAATATTGTAAGGTTCCATTTTTATTCTGGATCACTTCCACCATATTTTACCAGTACATTTGTTTTCTAAAATGCTAGTTCTTGTGCCATAATGAGATCGAAAGCTACAGTTATGGTCAAACAGATTTGTATGATCACAGAAAACATCCCACAGGTCAAATATCATCCCAGTTCCTATCTGTTCAAAATCACTGTCCCTAGCCAGTCCAAGCATTTACCCTTTTTCTCAATAATATATAACGAGAGGTACAATTTAAAGTAGTAGGGTTGGCCTAGGTACTACTGCAGTTAAATACATTGATTGATTTAAGATGCAGAAAAAAAATTCACTCCCTCACAACACTTGTAGCTCAAGAACAACTGTAAATGGGGAGAGCATTTAATCTGTGTAACAATTGCATATTAAGTCTTTGTTGTAAAAAGAGGATGCCATTGCACTCTGTACTGCATGAATATATTAAACTATCTGAAAGAACTAAATCTAAATGTATTAATAAAGCAGTGATGACATGGACCGAAACTTCACAAAATCAGACTAATTCAATCACTTTAAATCAGTGAGTGAATTTGGATTTGTATTTTTCATCATGTACCTGCTGTATAAGGAATCACCACCTCATTTTTGGGAGAGCTTGTACACTCAGAATGAGCTGAAAATAAACATTAAATTTCAGGTCTGAATTTAATTCTTCTCTTTAAAGCAATTAACTCACTTTCTTGCTCCCCTGCTCTTCTCAAGAGGTAGGACCCAAGCCTTAACAGAAGAAAAATATGTTTAGCTGTAAGAAATTACAGAGAATTTGAACTATAATTCCTTTTTTTCAGGTAGTACAGCAGATGTTAAGAGTCAGAAAATTAAGATGCCACAAAGCTTTTACTATTATGAAATGGTTTTGCTGAGCATCATTAATGTACAGCATTTCTCTTATATGCACTGTACCTTTCTATGCTTCAGGGAACAGATATGTTTGGGAAAGACTAGCAAGAAATCTTTGATCTTCAAACAACTTTCAGCATAAAGGTAAGTCATGCCCTCACTGATTATTTCAACCTAGCCAATCTTGAATCTGAGTTAAAATATCTTAATCTGAAAGTTAAAAAATACATCACCAGAAAAATCCTGAAGTGTGTAGCTAAACTTAGTCCTGCTTAACAGGAACTCCCCTCAGGAGTTCTGTGTTGCCAGTGTAAAGTAATAAAGCAACAACATGTCCCCTCCTATGAGAAGGAAGCTCCATCTTCTGCAGACTTGAGGCAACAGGACTCCCAGTATTATGATTACTGAATCAACCACACTGGTACAATCCATCACAAAGATGTCTACTTATGATTTTTCATTAATGAATTTTATTGGCAAAAGCTATAAAAATTGGAAGAGCCTTTTTTCAGAAGAGCTGGAAACTGCCCTGACCATGGATTATCATCTCCACTCATGTAATTGGATTACTGAAGTCATAGTTTATAGTTTAGACAGGTAGCTCTAACAGTGGTCATCAGACATCATGGCCAAGACTCCTTTGTCTATGGCTTAGCATCACATACCAGAATACTGACATAGCAGGTGTTTAGCAGTTTCCTCAGTCAAGATGGATCATTGTGGTCCCCCTCCAGTCACACTAATATTTTAAGAATTAGTGCCGAGATGCATATGGAAATTAAGTAATCCTGAAGGCTTTCAATAATCACTACGACACAATGACATTACACCATTCAAACCAAAGAATATACACATTTCAGAACACTGAAACACAAATATTAAGTGCACTAAAATCTGTGTTTGTTTATGCTAAAGTGATGACTCATGTGAACACAAATCGTGCCTATTTTGCCTTGCATAGCATCAGGCTATTTGGATTTTCCAGTTAAGACAAATATCCTTTATACCTAGTGAAGTTAATATGAATTGAGGGAAGTCAGCATGTATAGAGAAATATCCAGCAACTTTGTAGGACTGAAATTTAACTGTGTAGGTCCAAGAGGTCCATAATCATGTCAGACCTTTCGACACACGAGCTTCTTTTCACTCTTCACTGTTTTATTTTGACTATGCAAAGTGTGTTGCATTTTCATGTGATAAATATTTAAGTAAGTAACTGACAACTGGTATTAGATGGCTTACTAAAAATTCTTATCTGTGTTAATCTGCATCCCTTAAACACAAAGGCAGCTTTTCTAGGGAGTCTATCACTATGCTGGGCAAATCAGCATTCCTGGCTGAGCAGCTCATTCCTGCCATTCTCAGAACACAGTTTTTACAGAAGCAGTTCCAAGAATGAAGGCGAATGCATGCCAGGTTTCACAGCAGGTAGTCACTGGCATGGCAGCAACTCCACTTCTCCACTCCTGATCCTGAAAACACCACCCACGTCTGAAAACCTGGGTGTATTTCTATGTGTGATTGCCTCAGTGATAACGTGAGAAATCCAATGAAGTTGGTTTGAATAACACAATATGAAGTGGACTGCATTTTTCAGGAGGCCAATCTGCATTGTTGTTTCAGCTTTAATGCATATTAAATCTTAATTCTCTTTACTTAGTTATTGGATATGATATACAACATTCAATTGCACCAAAACAGCAAGTTAGATTTCAGGGACAAAATACATCAATACACCAGCACACCCATTTTACTATCTGCTAGGTCCATCTCTAAGGTTTCCTGTAGTGATACAGGGTTTCTGTTTGATTTTAGGTTTTGGCTGTTGTTTTTATACAGTGTGTAATCTCAAAAAGTACGACATTAAATTTACAGTCTCTATCTTGAAAGTCAGTAGAAAAGAATGCATTGTAACTGCCTATCAGCTCTACCGTAACCAAATAGACCTAATATTCTTGCTAACACAATTTGAGATCAGTTTACTAAATGCAGTTTTTCAATTTTAAAAGGAACTTTCTTAATAGCATTTTGCATTCCACTTAGACTTTTGTTCTACTGTTGGTTCTTTATCTGCTGAAGCCACTTAGATGTTAGCCACATGCTAAAAGGAACACATACTGCACACAGATGTAAATTAGTCACCTACAGTATCTGTTGGTTTCAGTGTACTTACTACTGTAGAAAATTTTAAAGTTAGAAATACATATTAATTTTCACCATTTACTTTATTTATTTGGGTGAAGTATTCTCTTCCAGATTGAAAGTTGCAGGCTACAGGATTCAGCCAAAGCTTGTATAAAAGCCTACTTTACATATTGTGCCCATGAGCTTTGCAATCTTGCTAACTGTAAAGAACTCTACAGTTCAGGACCATACCATGAGAAAACAGATTCATAACATACAAAAGTATCTATATCCTAGACTCTGCACTATAAAAACATAGTAATGGTCTTCGCTATGACGGTGGATGAAAGAATTCCTCTGCATTACAGCACAGGCATTGCTCTTCATAAAAACTGGAGACAGTTACCAGACTTAGGCAGGTGTATCATCATAAAGATGAAGCCTGCATCACTGGGATAAAACGGTCAGTTGAGTCTACAAGACAGATGGCACTGCACTGGAAGTATTTAAGACATTAAAGATAGCTTTTGTAAATAACCATTAAAATACATAAATGTAACAAGCATGGTTTTGAAAAATAACAAGGCTAACCTGGCTGAGTATATGGTTGCAGAGAATATGGCTAGTCAAAGCACAGAGGTCGAAAGACATCTCAGTCTCCCCTCCCTTTGCCTTCTCAGTGGTATCCAGTGAAAGAACAATAAAGCAATAGGCAACAAATTGAAACACAGGAAATTCCATTTAAACCTAAGAAACTTTATTGTGATTGAACACTGGAGGAGGTTGCCCAGAGAGGCTGTGGAATCTCCAACCGTGGAGATGCTCAAAATCTGTCTGGACATGGTTCTGAGCAACCTGCTTTAACTCACCCTGCTTTGAGCAGGGTGGATTGGACTAGACAGTCTCCAGAGGTCCTTTTAAACATAAATTATGTTGCAATCCTATGAGTCTTCAGGTTGGGTTACTGGAGCACTGACAGAAAACAAACAGAAGTTACTTTGGCATTTGCTATACTAATCAAGTTGTATGGAATGTCCAATGCCCTGGAAAGCCCTGAATGACTGGTATCCCAACAGCAGCAATAGCCTTAATGGACTGCCATTTTGTAAGGGCAAGCAAGAGGGCAGACAAGGCATGACAAAAAGCAGAGTGACTGTATGTTGGTGACAGTAAAACAATTCCTCATTTCCTTTAAGCAGCAATCAACCAAGCAAGCCCAGCTAGTCAATAATAAAGTTCATGACCTATGTTCTATGCAGAAAAAAAAGAAATAAACAAACCAGATCTACTAAACACTCAAGAAGCACTCCTGATTTTCCAAAACATGAATACCACTGTCCCATTATTTAGCGTTAAGCATTCTAAGACAACAGTTTTGAGATGCGGGGGGAGAAGAAATGCCCTTATATTTAAAGAAGCAGACAACAGTTTGACCAAACTGATAATAAATAAAGATAAAAACTAAACTTACTACACCTGTTGCAAATGTTTGTGATCTGCAGGTGGTTATCTTAGTTGCCAAAGCAAGCATATATTCCGCAGAGGTAATCTAGAAAAAGTAAGACTGCCATTAATATTCCACAGCAGTCCTAGCCAGATTTTCCTTTTGTGTAACCACTTAATACAGTATTAAGTACTAAAAACTGCTTCTGTGAAGCTAACACTATTTACACTTTTATTTTTATTTAGATTAGACAGAAAACCAAAGATAGGCCTCTTTCAGAGAATGAAATGTTTGTCAACATTGACTATAAGTCAAATTCAGGGTTAGTTTCAGACAGTGATTCTCTCCACTTTCTACTAACCAGAAACCCCAGTATTAACCAGTTGTGCTGCTAACTTTTTTGTATCATAAAGTCAAGTTTTAAACACTTCTTCATTGATCTGTACAAGTATGTTACAAGCCTTTTAAAAAAACAAAATTGCAGTTCCTAGCATAGCAAATGGGATATGCCTAAGGTGGGGGGAATCTTAAGGGGTCATCTGATGTTGAAGCACTGTCTTTACCTTTTTTTTTTTTTTAAAAAATAATTCTGAACCTGAAGTACTAAAAAAATTAGTTAAAAATTTGTGATCACATACATGGGGTGAAGCTTGATATTCAAACAAGCATTTTTGCCCTTCATAGTCTTAAATAGATAAATTAACTAATTTCCCTTGAGATAGTAGGATACTTCAAGACACAATACAAGCAATAAGGGCCCTAATCCCACTTCCTCGCTCAGGAGGAAGGCATTCCAAGTAGTTTAGAATAAGAAAGTGGGATTTGTGCCATATGTTCAGAGAGCAATTTCTAGCTCAACCTTTACTGGAATCTTCACTTGGATTAATAAAAAGTAGTTTCTGAATTGTGATAATGCACAGGACAAAAATTAGACAACTATACCCGAAAGTTGTTGCTAAATGTCACCGAGGAAGACAGATGAAGTTGTACTGACCAAGTTTTAGGTGCAGACATGGGAAGAGATGTTCAATGCATTTGAGCTACCACAGTTAAAATCACCTTTCAGGCTAATGGATAGCCAGTATAATTACAGAAAACATAGGTATTTCCTCAGTAGAGGGATTTTTCATTGTAGGAATATAATTCCAGTTCAGAGATAAACAGTTCATTAGGTCCTCAAAAATAAAGAACACAACCTTTAAAAACTTTAGTCCTTCCTGAAAGTATTCTTTTCTTCATGCTTATATGGTACGCTCAAATGCTACTGGAAACTGGTAAAATGTCAATTACTACTCCACAGGAATCCACATTAATATTAAAATCCCCATGATGAGTGACTCCTGAGTGTGGGAACAAGGCACTCAGCATCTTCATCATTTACACCCTTCCTGTATTGTCACAATAGAGATAAACCACTCAGCTCAAGAGATTTGGTCTAGTTACCTTAACCCAATTTAGGGAAGAAAAAGCAGAGAGAAAAACAAGAGAATGTCTGAATTCTAGAAACCAGAGACAGGAGTTTTTTTCCTAAGGGAGCTTGAATGGTTTGTTTTCACTATGTTGAGGCTCTACAGAATTTAGAATATGACTGAAAGCCAAAAGATTTTTTTTTTTGGAAGGATTTTTTTTTCTTGCTTTTTTCCCCCAACTCCTAGACCCAAGCAAATATTTGGAAATTTCAGAAGGGTCCTAATGTTCTAGAATCAGTTGGCTGTTCACACAGCTTATAAAATATGTAGGCCAGATAAGGCACCTTAGAAGTGAAAAATCTTGATATTCTTTGTTGCTACCAATAGCCACCGGCCCTTAGTTAGGAGAGAAAATATGTTTACATTACATACTGCAGACCAGCACAAATTTACTCATCTCATGATTCCAGAGGTGAAAAAGAGCTCTGTGACTGTAGTAGCATAGTCTGAACCTAAGCTAATCAGATTCTGTCTCAGTGAGTTTTACTTGCTTAGGCTAGTGATAAACTAACCTGCTTACCTCACTAACATAAGACATTCTTCAGCTTGTACTACATGTCTGTCATTCCTTAAGAGCACAACTTGAGACTGATCACAAGTTCGCGACAAATGCTATACTGAACTGAAATACATGACATTGGATAACCAGATGTTTTCACTTAACAGCTTAATGATCTAAAATTACACATAAACTCAGTTCCTATGGTAAGTACACTGCAGAGTGACAGCCAACCTAGAAACAGGTGTCCTTTAAGGAATCCCTACCAGAAGTAGCACAAAGATCACTCTAACCCGTGATCTATGTATCAGAGGGAACCCAATGGATTCACTTAAGACCAAACAACTATTGTCAGTTCTCCACATAAAATTAGCAAGGCTTAAAGCAGTTCAAAGGCTTCAGTACATATCTGGTATCTTGTGCTATCCAGTTCCTTTTAATTAAAACAAAACACAAGAAGAAGGAAATATAACCTTAGAACTAATTATACTACCAATAATTCTAGCTGCAGTGCTCAAAACTCAGTTTTACAAAGTAACTTTATTTCTTAGGCGTTTGTATTTTCTAGGTCTCATTTTAAGCTTTGCCACAAATGACAGAAAGGAAAAAACTGAATTTCTTTTCCAAACGAACACTGGTATTCTTACAAGCACCACACGTAAGAACTACAGAAACTTTAAAAAAAAAAGAAAAAAAGAAAAATCTAAACACTAAGTTTCAGAAGAAAATCAGAGTTAGCACTAAACTAGGAAACTTAGAAAGGAGAGGTCTTAAAAAAAAATCAGACTCTTCACAGAACATAATGAACAAAATGAATAAAACTGCATCATACAATAGAATGGTACCCAGATGTTGATCATTTGTAGAATTCAGGCACATTATACTTAAAAATATCAAAGCTTCAGAAGCCTTTATAGTTATTTACATAATATGTAAATCACAACTCTATTGTGTTTATCAAAACAGCTGTAAAAGTCTCTAGTACTTGAAATTGCCTCCACAAAAGCAACAACACTTGCTAATATAGTTTGTCATAAACAGGCAACTTGCTTTTTTCATCTAAATGCTAATATGATTTGTAATATCTACGTTTTTAGAATGAATTAGTATATATTGACTTCCAAATTAACTGGGTTTAAAATAAACTAATTATCTTTACAGTTAAAACCAAATAGTTGCTGTATTACAAGGAAATCATCATGACAACTTTGTTGAAAAGGTTTCTCCCCCTCTCCTCTTTCTGCTGTTACTCCTTAGCTTTTATGACCAGATGCAGTTGAGCCCTATGTCAAATACTAATTAAATACTAGTTAATACCATTAACTCAGATGGCAATAGTCAAATTTAGACCTTGATCAAGTGTATTCCATTTATTTTGAAATACATCCATAAACAGAAACAGCATTTTAAGCTGAAGAAAACTACCAGCATGCTATGATTAGTGTGTACACACAATTTACCGTGTTTCCACCTGCCTCTGTTTTGTACATAGAACATGGAATAAACTATCCCTGTATTCAGCTGCTCAATCTTACAATACTTACTAAACTTCCAGTGGTGATTATTATAAACTACACATTTGGTCCAAAGAGTTAACAAGTATTGTTTCAGTGTTTAACGATTAAAACTTCTATCACCCATAAAAGCTTACTAATTATTATAACTCCTTATTTTTATTAAGAAATCGTGTTCTTGAGCATATTGATGATATAGATGCATTTTCAAAAAGTACTGCTTACTACAGAAGCTTTAGGGCTTTTGAGTTCATGACTGAAAACACTAAGCTGATATAACTGATTAATGAACTGAGGAAAGGAAAATCAATTTTTTTTTTTGTGAAAAATAAGCTCAAGTCACTATCAGGAATTCCACATTAGCTACACTAATCAGCACGAACAGTAGAAATGAAAGATTCTCTGAACTATGGAAATAAAGCTACTACTTCAGACAAATAACCGTAACGATGCGCCTCAGGGGAAGTATCATCCAAGTCTGAGCAATCACCTGCCTACTCACAGAGTATCAAGAGTAGGGTATGGACAGTCAGTATTCTCCTGTACCCCTGAGCAAACATATGCAATAGCCTGTATAGAATCTGTACTGGAATACGGGTAAACACAATGGCAGCAGCTGCCTCACTTGGGAACCATTTCAGCCATACTCAAACAGAAACAACATTTGATATTTACATTTTTAAAGCACGGTACACACTCACTAAAGAACTTAGGCTTTATGAACTAGAGGCAGAGCTTTCCTGGAAGGAATGCACATTGTACTAGTGAATTCTTCAGTCTATAACTATATTCCTTCAGATGATCAGTGCAGAAAATCCCTTTTCTGGTAATTCCTGAAAAACTGATTTTATTTCATTAGGAGCAGGAATATAACTGACATGGTATATGTCCATTTTCTTGAAAAGTCTTGCAAGAATTACCACAGTTAAACCAGATTTAGTTTTTGTATTTTTAAACTTGTCACAACCAAGCAATATAATCAGACCTCACACATTAGGAGATAGCAGCCAAGAGAAGAAAGTGATGATGGAAAATACCTGCAAGGCACGACGGTCCTTATGTCCTTTTCCCTCTTTCATGCACTAGTATTTCCTTCCCAGCTGTTACAGAAGCCTCAGAATCCACACAGGAATTACTGCTTATGTGTAGGCTGTTACACTTCATCTTTTGGGAACTGAGAAGTGCTTATTCTTTTAACCACAGCCTGGGTGAAAACAACATCGAATCATAGAAGCATTTAGGTTGGAAGAGAGCTTTAAGATCATCAAGTCCAACCGTTAACCTAACACTGTGAAATCATGTCCCTAAGCACTACATCTACACGTCTTTTAAATACTTCCAGGGATGGTGACTCAACCACTTCCCTGGGAAGCCTGTTCGGATGCTTGATAATCCTTTTGGTGAAGACATTTTTCCTAATATCCAGTCTAAACCTCCCCTGGCACAACTTGAGACCATCTCCTCTCATCCTATCGCTAGTTACTTGGGAGAAGAGACCAACCCCCACCTCGCTACAACCTCCTTTCAGGTAGTTGTAGAGCGCGATGAGGTCTCCCCTCAGTCTCCTCTTCTCCAGGCTAAACAGCCCCAGTTCCCTCAGCCGCTCCTCATAAGACTTGTGCTCCAGGCCCTTCACCAGCTCCATTGCCCTTCTCTGGACACGCTCCAGCACCTCAATGTCCTTCTTGTAGTGAGGGGCCCAAAACTGAACACAGGTAACAGTTGGGAGTTAAAATAATTTTGCATAATTACTCAGTAGCAAAAATGAGAAATCTAGACTCTCTTTCCTGGAAAATGAGTGGGAACTCAGGTCCCTAAGAGCTCAACTTTAGTGGAGAAACAACTTAATAATTAGGTAAAGACACACTGTAATCAATAAACAAAAAGATAATTAGTAAGTTAAGTCAAACTATAGACTGGCCACATCAGAAACAGCACATCTCCAGAATCTTGCCTACAGAAGTAAGTCATGAAGAAATGAGTACCAGCACTTTCTAAGTGAAAAAACCCACAGCAGCATTTGTTTTCTCTGAATGATAGCATAAATGGTGATTACAACTTACTATAAAATCATAGTGCTAGAGAACTAATCAGTAAGTCAGCATCCAGTGGCTAGCAATGCTTTAGATTTAAAGCAGCGTTCATGAAAATATATTATACTTGACCACAGCAGGAAGGAGTGAAGTGACATGTCTTTGGTAATTAGTCTGATTCATGTTACTATCAGAATGGGCGGGAAAAAAAGGGGGGGGCGGGGGGAGAGGGGAGAGGTAGGGAGGAAGAAAAAAAAAGTTCGTAAAGTCCTGAAAGACTTGAGTATAAACTTTGCACAAAACTTTGCTAAATGTCCCAAACGATATAATGTCCCATCTCTATATGGATGTAAGGTGTTCCACCACAGCTAATACCATTTGTGTCATTTTCTCATATGCAACATGAATGCACATCTCATTTGTATTTAAAAATGCATGTGGAAAAATCTCCAAACAAGAAGAGAAAAAAAAACCAGTGAGGCAAGACGTATATGCAATGCAAAGATGTTGTAAAATTCCAGGCAGAAGTCCACCTCTCTTTTGGAAAATGGAATTCGTTCTCTTGTCCCTACTAATCTTTTCCTTTAATTAAATGGCTGCTTTATGTTGAGATTCTGATGATTTAGTGTATTTGAGAAATACTAATACCTTCGAAAGCTATTCTAAGTGGTAAGTTTACAAATGTTTTCGCATCAGAAATTGACTAGTACCACTGAAGGACAATCAACTGCCAGACAAGTTTTTAGGTTTATGAACCCAAATCAAATATGTACCAAATCAAAATCATGAAGTGGGAACAGAGCAAGGCAGAATCTTTTATATTGAGTTCTATGAAAACGTACAACGACATTTGACCTATCCAAATGGACGCCCAAGTAAATCCCAGAAATGTAGTAAACAGAAACCACATAAAAGTACCGAGTAGTTGGCAGTATATGATGGTTGCTGAGTACTATCGTTCTGAGTTGAAGTTCTTGAAGTATTTTTACTGACTCAAATGTTTGTGCTCAGGATTCTTCTGGACTGATAAACTGCATTTTCAGGATAGGTTACTTGAACATGGGATGTAACCACTAAGGCTATTGCTTCTAAGTAAAGACATTTTTTCATTTTGTTTAAGAATGAAGTCTTAAGTATTCTTTTAACCTGCAAATACTCAGTTATAGCTCTAGGATTGAAAGAAGTTTAATGCTTAAAAATAGAGACATCTATTAGAATTAACAAGTCAGAACCTTAACCAATGTATGCACTTCTGAAAACTGTAGAGAAATAAGCTTCTCAAGAAGCCCTACTTAAACTGGCTACAATTTGGTCCAGTCATTTAGATACTAAAAAGTAAATTGTTTAAATCAAAATAATTTTGGTTCTGTTTTAATCAGTCTTGATTAAAATTAAGACAACAAGTTTTGTAATGAATTATTTAATTTAGCATATATAAAATACTGACTTTAAGACAATTAGAAATTCAAATATAACTTGATTTAGTAGGTTAATGCTCCCCCATAAATATGCTTTCACACACACTGCAAAGAAATAGCTATCGTCACAGTATTTCACGAGTCCAAACCCTTTTGTGAGTAGGGTGGGGGTACTTCACCAAGACAACTATTTTTTTGCTGTATAAATACCTTTAAAATTGTACTTTGTAAAATTAGGACCTACTTAAAGAATGCTGTTGTGCTGAGCACGTTTGCTATACAGAAGGTAAATTCAAATTATTTATTTCTATTCACAGAACTCGAGTGATTTTAGTAACAACCAACATAACTGTATCTGAAATTTGTCTCAATATACACTAAAATGGTTTAAAAATGGCGGACCATCACTGCATACAAATGCTTCAACTTAGTGTCTCCCTCACAAGTGCGCTAAAGAAAATTTAAGCTTGAACATACTCTTACCAGCTTGTCTATGCTACAAGTCCTTAAAGATTATTTAACTTTGAGTTTATTCAGATTACCAAGTAACGAGAACACACTTGCTGTTGTACAAAACAAATGATCAGTGCCTTCTCCAAGAGGTATGTAATGCAATTTAGATGAAGTACTAACATAATACATCAAACACATTGTAAAAAATACATAGTAGTATCACATTTTAAAGTTGGGTGCATACAGAAATAAAATTCCATAATTGCCTTTAAAAACTGGAGGCAACACAGACAGTAACTGCTTGAAATTCATATGCAATGAAATAGCTAGAAAAAGCAAGACTACGTGATTTGAAAATATGAGCTCAAAGGAATAGAAAACTGAAGAGTGGTTTAATTTCATCTCCTGTGCAACAGTTTTACTATTGAATATTCCTTTCAATAACCCCACAGCTTGTTTGAGCTGGGAAAAAATTATCCTGGAGCATATTTTCCTATTACAATTCAAAAAGTACATTGCATCCCCTAAGGATTAGGGATTATCTTTGCTATCTTTAAGTTGTAAGATTCCAATATAATATGCAAAGTCAGTGTAGAAATTTTCCTGCAATGCCTAAGAGTGTTGTAGGTACAATGATTTTTTGCGGTTACAAGTTTTAAAGCTGTTATTCCTAATGTTTAATAATGTTGTCTGCTCGGGAAGGGGGCGGGGGGGGGGGGAAACAGGCAATAATGTTGTCTGCTCGGGGAGGGGGCGGGGGGGCGGGAAATCAGTATATGGAAGATGATACGCTGTATTTTTGTGTCAGACATTACCATGTAATTCATCCCCAGATGAAGATACTGCAGTATTTGCTTTATTCCCACATCAGCTGTACTTATTTTGTTTCTAGCACTACTAAGGTTTTGAGCAAAAACAACTACAGGAACAACTAGATGAAAGAACTGCATTTCTTTGATGCAGTATATTCTTTTTGAGTTCTCTTCTGCTCCTTCTTCAATCCTGAAGATCCCTATAATGTATTCATGGAATCATAGCAACAATGAGGTTGGAAGAGACTTCTGAAGCTCATCTAGAGCAACATCCTGCTCAAGCAGGGTCAGCTAGAGCAGGTTGCCCAGGACTATGTCCAGTTGGGTCTAACAGTTACAAGGATGGAGATTTTACAGCCTCTCTGGGCAGCCCTTTCCAGTGTTCACTCACTCCCATTAAATAAGTCATCTTGTTTTCAGACAGAATTTCACGCGTACCAGCTTGTGCCCACTGCCTCTTGTTCTGTCAGTGAGCATTACCAGGAAGAATCTTTACTTACTCTGTTAGTTATTTACACACATTGACAAGATCCCCCAACATGAAAATTATCCTCTCCTGGCTAAACGGTCCCAGCCTCTCCTTACATGAAAAATGCTCCAGTTCCTCAATGTTCATGAACTAGCTCTAGCAAGTCCATACCTTTCACGTAACTGAGGAGCCCAGAACTCGACCCAATACTCCAGGTGTGACCTCACCAGTGCTGAGCAGAAGGATCACCTCCCTCAATCTGCTGACAAAACTCCTCCTAATACAGCCAAGGATGCTGTTGGTTTCTTTGCTGTGAGTGCACACTGTTGGCTCATGGTCAGCTTGCTGACCACCAGGAAGGACCCCAAGGTCCTTTTCTGCAGAGCCGCTCTCCGACTCTTTGGCCCCCAGTGTGTACTGGTGCATGTGGTTATTCCTCCACAGGTGCAGGACTTTGCACTTCCCTTTGTTGACCTTCATGACGTTCCTCCTTTGCCCAATTCTCCAGCCTGTCCAGGTCCCTTATAGCTTTTCCCATGGCCAGCTCTTGTTCTAGACTGAGTTTCTGAAACTGTTGTAACAGTTAGTGTAGGTCTGACATAACATGTAATACTGAAGTAAACTTTCTTGTTGTAAGATATACCAGTGCTGGGGGTACAGTACGCATATGACAAGTTAAATGGCTTGACTTAAAACAAAATGTGGGTAAAATTAAGTTGTGACCAGCACTGTCATCGTTACCTGTCATCTAAGCCTAAGAGAACCTAAATTATGTAATAATCCTAGGTTCTGCCAATGAAAAACTCACAGGCACCTAATTGGAATTGATCAGAAATCTTGGCAGCTGAATAACATAGCATTTATTTCACAACCGAGTTCAGTCAGGATTCAGTAACTAAGTATTTCTGTTTATCACCTGTGGGGCTAGAGACAGCATACTCTGAAACATTTGTAACGCAGCTAGCTGAGGCCCAAAGTGCAGCACCAAGCACTACCTTCTGAGCTGTCAGGCTTTTATAGGACAGCTCAATGGTTAGACACAGGCTATGGGAGACTCCTGCTCAGTATGTTCATTTACCGAAGTAGTAAATGCTACAATATTTACACAGCCCTTCAAGCAGACTGAAACCTGGGACTGGCCCTCCCAGATAACTACCCTTGCTCTTGTTCCTTCACTGGCCTGTGGAAATGTGAAAGGCCATCTTAAGGAATACAGAAAGGCACACTTATCTTGAAGCAGTCAAAACTCAATCATTAGAGTATTCTGTAAGACAAAACACTGGATTAAAACCCATGGCAAGGGGAGACTGAATCCAGTTCTTTCATTTCCTGATCTTCTATGATGCTGTTACACAAGAAGGAAAAGTTCTATTATTTAACTGCATTTAGTTAAATGTCCACTACCAAGAAAACCTCAGAGTTGCAAGCCTTGAGTATATCCCTGCTTAGAACTGCAGGGAAGGAAGCATGGCCCTGCCCTCAGCATTCTCCATTGGGTAGCTCTCCCTCATTGAAGAAAACTATACCAAATTCTTTGGCTGGTAAGTATCTGTTCTAGCACATACTGTAGAATTGACTTCTGTACATGCTTAGAAATTGAATTGTTTTAAGTCTTACTGTTTGTTTGGCCTTAAAGATCTGTCTTGTTTTACTTATCCTGCTGATTCCCCTCATTCACATTACAAGCTAAGGAAAGGCTGCCTTTCCAAAGGCCTAGATAGAACAAGGACATAGCAAATGCTTCCATTACTGGCTCTGTTGAGTAAATAACTGAACTAGAAAGGCTATTTCTCCTTGTGTAGATAATCATATGGGTCTATATAAAGCAGACAGAACTTGCATTAATAAAAATCCAGTTTATCCCAGAGATTAAGAATTGCTGTGCTTAAATGCTGGAAAAAGTCTATGACCAAGAGGTTTGGCAAGGGATTCTTTGTAGCAGTGTAGAAAAAGCAGTGCTTGATTAGACAAATCATGACTTCAAGAAAACACCTGATTTACATCCTTCTTCAGGATGTAGTCTTACGTAATCACTATTCTTGGACTAACAGACACTGAACTAGAAAAGTTGTAATAAAATTTGAAAAGTGGCTATAAGTGTGGTGGCACTTCTGAAGTGATAGTATTGATAAGTCAAAGAAATCTTTGAATGCACATCAATTAGTGCATTGCAAAATAGTGTGAAGAACAAATAAAACCCTCAAGATCAAGTCTGATATAAAAACATCTAGCAGAAAACTTCAATTAAAAAAAAAAAATCAAGGGCTCCTTCCTCAATATCCTAAAAAATTCAGCTGACCTTGCCAATTACAAGCAGTCAAGAAAGTTCTAAGGTCACGGATTTTAATATCACAGGACCACAATTCTGAAGGGCTGCAGGCTAGGAGAAGCAGCATGAGGATATCAAGGTATTTATGAAAGTCTCATTAAACAATTAGCACTATGTATAGTTTTTAATTTAACATTTAAAATCTAAGCACAATAATAAAATAGTTTTTTCTTCTGATCTGCCCACATGGAAGATACCTTAGGGATTGTTGTACCTTTATACAAACTCTCCCAATTACATAACACATTATATCCAATAGATTGTATATATAGAACAGGACAGAAAAAGCAGTGAAATAGATGCATGTTTGTGCCTGTTAAGTATTTATGTGATAAAATTCATTAGATAACTAAACTCATAGCTGCTTATACAAGTATTTTTTCCTGCAGTTATGGATTTTACGCAAAAGGACACGGAAACATACTTTTGCAAATTATAGACTTAAAGCTTCATTGTGTTTGACACATAAGGTTACATTTCTAATAACTGCAAAGGAAAGATTAAGACACCCCACAGCTTTGCTGACTATTTCACTTACAACTCTATGTCAGAAGAAAGGAAGCAGAGGTGCTTGCTGCTGAAATATTTAAAAAGGGGAATTTAACCTTCAGTTCACTGAATTTGTGCATTATCCCATTATACATGTGATACAAAACAAGAATTGTTGCTATGAAAATAATTTGTGTACATTTAAATAAAACCATCATCATTTAGTCTATTATTTAGTTTACTCTAAGTTTTCACATACCAGCAGCTTCTGCATAAGCAGCTGATCTGCAACTGCTAACAGACATTTAAACGTGACTTAACACTTTTCTCATGATAGAGAATTTGCTATTTGCATTTGAGGAGAACACTATCAGATATTTTCATATTATTTTGGTGTGTATATAGGTTCAGAGCCCATACACACACACACACACACGCTCTCAGAGCCTATATACACAGGCTTCGAACAAGACACAGCTTTATCTTATTTCCAGTATTGCAGTGTACTTAAAAATCCTCTTGGAGGGAAAGCTTTGTTTTTAAACCATATTTAGTTTCATCTTCACATGTCAATTCCTTCATAAAACATAAGCACAACTGGGCCTTTGCAATACACAGAAGTGATCCCATCTACTGTTATCAGAACCTAGAAGGAGATGATGCTTTTATCTACAACATTACCCAGGGAGTTCAAGTTCAGGTCATTATTCATCAAAAGCCCAGGTCCACTTTCTAGTCAACCTGTCAAGTGAATATTTTCCACTTTTTCTGTGGTTTGTACAATTTTTCCTCTTCATCTGAGCTTCTGATTTGACTATATTAAAACATCATTGAATTCACCTTCATTTTATGACGGGATCTCATCTTGAGTACTATCAAGATGAGATTCAAATTAACTGAATTTTTAGATTTGATATACAGAAAGTTTTCTGTTCTTCCCTGTATAGCTAAAAGCAGAGGGCTGTGATGTCTGTAAAATACATGCACAGTAATCGGGATATATTTAATATTTGGGTTTCAAGCAAGTTAGTGTTAAGTGTACAGAAAATATAGCAAACAGCACACAAGTATCTTGTAACACTGATGGTGTAGCCAAACAAAACCATCTTATGTAATTATGAGCAACAAGACCATCAAAAGGGTAAAGAAAATTATGTTGAAAAATTAAAATTTTGGAGGCATTAGAGTGAAAATTGCAAGATAGAGAACATAAGCACAAAGGACTGCAGAGAAGCAGGACATCCTGCCAAATATCTAAGAAAGATGACGGACAAAACCATAAACAAGACAAACAGTATTGAAGTAGCTGAGATCTTCCTTTTTGGAAGGGTGGCAAGAAGTATAAAACAGAATGAAGAGATGAAAAAGAAATTCACTTTAGTTCTGAATTCTCTCAGAGTTAAAGCCTGATCATCTCCACCTCCCTGATTAAGAGCACCAAGGACCACAGCCACCAGTTCTAACTACAGAGCTCATCAATTCTCAGATATTGCATACTCACAGCTAGCCCAAGATATGATTAAAGACCAGTTTGCATATAGTAATTACATTAAGATTACAGGCAAGAACTAACCCTTTGCCATTCTGTTAACAGTTGAATTTTGTAAAGTTTTGTTCTAGAGTTTGAAGTTGGTCTCACTAAACAGTTTCTAAACTCCCCTACCACAGCAATCTCCAGTTCATACAACTATATACATATTTCAGTTCTAATACTAAATTTCACACTTTCCTAAATAAAAAATAGGCTCTCCCAGTATCCAACTGTATCCATAAAAAGGACAGTCTGAAAAGAGGGATGTTAGTTTATTCTAGAGAACCTGATCTACACCTCATCCAGAGATCCTGCTGATTTTTCCTCACTACTTCGTACTTTCCTGTCAGTACATTAGTACAGGAATCTGAACTGGTCAAACATTGCATATATGCAAACTTCTCTTTCAAGGCCAGGGTCTTTGCTTGTCTTTCCATCACAAAACTTAAGTCTACTTTAAAGTAGAGAAGACTATTGAGAATCAGTCTAACACACCATATTGGCTTAATTAAGTCACTGCCAAAAGCAAGTTCAATGCTATGTTATGAAACCTATACCCTTCATGGTGCTCATGGAGAAGCTACAAAAGCTGTTATTCTGTAATTAAAAGTAGAATAAAAGGAGATCAGCATTTTCTATATTTTTACCTTTGCCTTTTTTTTTTTTTTTAATTTTTAGCTTTTTTTTTTAAGGCCTTTTTAACAATGAGAACTAGATTTATGAGTGTGAGCCTTCTGCTGTGATATTTGGTTACCTTTGCTAGTACATTTGCTATACTTTGCACAGTACATCCAAATCAATTTTGCAACAGTGCTCTGGTCCCCATTGTTTTCCAGGATTCTTTAAAAGCTGAACCACTAACAAATACCAGCCATTGTCAAGAAACAGTAAATCTCAGTTCAGCATGTGACCTCCAGTCTTGGGTACTAACAGCCAAACACCTGAGGCAAAAGACTTTTTCCACTACACTTTATACTGTATCTTTTATAGAATCTGTCCATTCTAGCTTAAAAGCTATATGAAATAGTTTGTGACTGCCCTTGGAAAAATCAGCTGAAGTAAGGTTAGATAAGAGTATCTCAGCCCATGTGTTCACACACTTAAAATAGTTACAAATCAAAGTTCACCTCCTTAGTTTTTCAGAAACTAATCTGTATTTTTGATGTTATGAATCATTCTACTATTCTGCTATCTGAACTCTCATCGTTCTGTTCAACTATAGACCCACATATGATGCAAGGCATAGTCATGTTATAGTTGGAGACTATTCCAACTGCATATACACCAGAAGTGTTACTGGCTTTTCTTGGACAGTAACTCAGGTTTTTAAAACATGTTTTTCCAGAAGTTACAGATGAAATTTTACACGAAACGAAGTTTAGAAATCCTTCACCACCATAGAAGTCATAGGCAACTCACGTTTCCATGCTGACCACTGATACCATCTTTAAAAAGCTGTTGACATGAACTGTACAATTTATGAAACTCAAATCAGCACCAGGAAAACGAACAGTGAGCAAATGTTTTACTCAAATACCAATAGTACAGCTTTCATATTACTTTCCCAGAGATTTTAGGACAAATAAGAACAAATTAAAGTGATAGCCAAAGAACTGGTGGGTAAAAATTTAGCCTTCTGAAGTTAATTAAAAAAGCCAAAGGGAATATTGTAATAGTGTAGAAACCACAGATGAAAAGAAAGTTCCCCAAATTATTTAAATAAATGGGAGAAGAGAGGCATAGACTGGAATACACACTGTTCAGGCTAGAATAAAAGAGCTACATAGTGCCAGAAGCAGAGATGTTTGACTTATGATAAAGAACAAAGTAAGTTTGCAAAGTTTCGTAAATTCAAAGAATTAGTTCTTCAGAAAGAAAATTGGGATGAACTATGAAGTCAAAGCTTTTAGTGCAACTAGCTTGAAAGCAATTAATTGAAATTCAGGGTAGTCAAGCATAAGGCATGATAAAAAGAACAAGACTCATGCTTAATATAATAATTTCTGAAGAATTCATATATGACTATTTTAATAAATTGTTTTACATTCCAGTACATTTTCCAGTTACTGATGCACTTCATATTCTCCTCCTGTCTCTGTTATATTAACCAATTATACTTTATCATAACTATTAACCTGACCAGTACTGTCACATCCCTCGAAGCATCATTCCCCATTAAACACAAAACTCGGTGAAGGTATTTTGTAGTGTGCTCTGAATGTCAAGATGTGTGAGCTATTTTGGATCAAGCAGCAATGACATCCAAAATTGCATTTTGTGAAATATCCTTTTAAAAGAATTTTTACCAGGTTAGAATCAGCTCAGTGTTTATTAATCAGCCAGAGAGCCACAGCTTGAAGAATGAAATAAAATAAAAAGGTATTTCACTATTTCATCTTCCAGCCACTTTCTCCAATCCACTTCACTTTTAGTTAAATCTTCAGCCCATAAACCCTCCTATATTGTCAATAAACCGGGTACAAAATTGAAATAGTTAATCATTAAGCAAACGGTGCAATACTGCAATACAGTAGAGTTTGAGTGCACAGAAGAAAGGGCACTTGTACTTGCTCCATTTATTTTTTCAAGCATTTACAACTGCACATCAAGCCTGATTTCTGTAATAAGCAAGCCCTCTGCTCAAGCTTGCATCTGTCAAGATTAAGCAGGTAGGAAGATAAAAGGGGACATAAAAATCAGAGGAAAAGGGAATACACGTGGCAGTAAAGTATTGAAGGTCAGAGGCTTGAAGATAGAAGGGGAGCTCAGTACCTCCAGAAAGCATCCGAGTTACCCAGTGTTGCTGTGCCCAGAGATATGACAATGAGGGACGGAAATAGGCCCTGTACTCTACACTGAGCTTGTTCCTGGTCATGGTGTGAATGCAAGTTGGTGGGGACGTTTTGTGACTGTGGACAGACCTCAGATGGAAAGGCAGTGGGAAAGTACAACCAGGATGGCCTGCTACACTAAGAAGCTGGATACTAGTCTAGGTACATTTTTGGTTTGAACAAGTATGCTACGTAAAACCCTTTAACGCATCCACACATTAAAGCACAGGAATATAAAAGCACATCGCACATAGGAGAAGCACACAGAATAAAAATAAAAGCATACATAACCAACTGCTTGGAGGTGTATCTTCCAGGACAATGAAGATTTGCCCAAAGCAACTCTCCACCTTTAACTTCCTTGCTTTAGCTAGCCACAGATAGCTTAAAAACCTGTGCGAATGGCGGTAAGAAAACATCAGAAGCTTTGTGTCGCAGTGGTTTTTTTTTTTGTACTCAGTTTAGCAAAGAATACTTACGAACTGTTTGCCATCCCCCAAAATCCCTTTCTACCAGTTGCCAAAGCAGGTAGAATGGTATATGTGTTTGTGCATGCTATATAGAGAACCTCCTCAACTGCTTCCTGCTCCATAAAAGCAGCAGTCCTTCCAGGACAGGATCTACAGCTTCACATTTCCTACATTTACACTTTTCATCAACCAGGAAGGTTATCTAAGTCTTCAGTACTAGTTCCTAGTTGGGCAAAGGGAGCATGTTAGAATCATAGAATTCATTACAGCACAAAATTAGAATGGCATTACAGCACAAAGTTAGCTGAAGTGTTCTAAGTCCAGAGTAGCTAAAATATTTTCCTGCAGCAGGTGAGTAATATTGCAGAAAAACAGCAAAGTCCTACATCAGGTTTTGTAGCTGTGGAATAGCAATTTCAGACAATTTTATGAAGCCATTCTATCTGCTTAGGGAAGTCTGCTGCCTCCCTGCGGCCCAGGTTAAACATGTGAAGAGAAAACTTCCTACCCTGGTACGGCCCTCAAATGATTATCCATTATTGATTTTTCAGATAGGCAGCAATGAAGTTGCAACAGAAAGTCTGAGGGAAATCAAGAGAGACTTCAGGGCCTTGGGACGACTGGTTAAGGGATCAGGAACACAAGTAGTGTACTCCTCTGTCCTTCCAGTTGCAGGGAATGATGAGGGAAGAAACAGGAAGAGCCAGCAGACCAATACCTGGCTCCAAGCCTGGTGTCACCAGCAGAATTTTGGGTTTTTTGATCATGGGTCAGTCTACATGACACCAGGCCTGCTGGCAACAGATGGGGTACAACTGTCCCAAAGGAGGAAAAGGATCTTTGCACAGAAGTTAGCAGGGCTCATTGAAAGAGCTTTACACTAGATTTGAAGGGGGAAAGGGATAAAACTAGGCTCACTAGAGATAAGCCTGGGGGTGGCACACCAATGTTCAAGGGACGGCGTGCTAGTGAGTTCCTTCAGTGTGCTGTCTCAGTGGAGGTAGGGGATAGAGATCCATGCGGCAGCTAAGATGCAAGGGTTATGGATGTGTTAGAAATGCGCCTGAGAATGGTCACATAGGAATTAGGGCTTCTCCCCCGAAAAGGTGGTGGGATCAATAGCCCGACTGAAGTGCATCTACACCAGTGCACACAGCATGGGCAACAAACAGGAAGAGCTGGAAGCCATTGTGCAGCAGGAAAACTATGATATAGTTGCCATCACGGAAACACGGTGGAATGACTTGCACAACTGGAGTGCTGCAATGGATGGCTATAAACTCTTCAGAAGGGATAGGCAAGGAAGGAGAGGCGGTGGGGTAGCTCTGTATGTTAAGGAGTGTTTTGATTATCTAGAGCTTAATGATGGTGACAATAGGTTTGAATGTTTATGGGTAAGAATCAGGGGGAATGCCAACAAGGCAGATATCACAGTGGCAGTCTGTCACAGACCACCCAACCAGGATGAAGAGGCA